>NW_027225687.1:0-162000 GCF_038994185.2 Dermacentor albipictus
CATGATGCCGCGCTCGTTGACGAGCCAGGTCAGCGGCACCTGATCTCCGGTCACGCTAGTGTAGTGCACGTGCAGGGCTTCGAGGCAAGGCATGTTCGACGTGAGCTCATCGAGGAGCTCCCCGATTGCGGGAGCACTGGTGCGCTGCTCGGCGTACAGCGACAAGATGCGAAGGTGCTTGGCGAGCATAATTTCGCGGCGGAATTCCTTTCTTTCTGAGCATGCGTGGGGAGCAGTAGTCGCGAGAGAGAAATGTGGGGACTTTCGGTCCTTGAGATTTCTCTTCGCCTAGGTACTACGGAAAAGAAAGCTGTTAGCTCCATTCGTCCCTAGCCGAGCTGACAAAACATTCGACAGAATGCGTGGCCGGCAAGGCAAAGAAGCCGTCTCCTAAGTGAGTTTGTTGCTGTTTTGTTGCGACGGTAGCATGTGAAATGTTCATACTCGTAGAGGGATATGTTTGGAAGTGAGGTGTCTTCTCGGATGACTTTAGTGGCAAAGCATTACATCGTGCCAGTGCATTGTTCATTAGTGTCGTTGAGCAAGATCAGCATACCACACTCTTCAGGAGATTCGCGGGAACGGAAACAGTATATGAATTCGACTGCCGTGCCAATGCGAGTTTGTTGCCTTTTTTCTTTTGCGGCGCTTTCATATTAAATTCTGGTAGTCGCAGGCGGATACGGTTGGATGTGTGGCGTTTTCTCGGATGACATTAATAGCAAAGTATTACGTCGCGCCGATATATAACTTGTAACATGTGTCGTTGAGCATACCAAACACTTCAGGGGAATCGCGGGAACAGAAACAGTTATTAATTCAACTGCCGTGCCGATGCATTAGTTCTTAATGTAACTGAGCATACAACACACTTGGAGATTCGTGGGAATGGAACATCTTGTACTCTGTATGTTAAAGTACTAAAACTTGCGTCGCCGTGCAATCTGAGCCGTAGATCGTTGTGAGAGCTGTGAGCCACACTGGCAAAACACTATGCCCTGCGGATGAATACGGAACAAATGTATGCTACAGAAAAATAGTCCTCATGAAATTTCATAGCAGCAGACCCTTGTGAAAGCTGTACACTAACACTGATATTGGCTACGTGGTTTGTGCAATCAGCCAGCTATTCCAGATTCAGAAAAGACTTAAGACCGGAGGAAAACTTCTAAAACTACAAGACGGCAACCTGATTTGATAACTCATAGTTTGGATGTTCCCAGTAGAAGCACCTGCGCCAATGGAAACTAAGTGGCAGTAAAAGTTTGACTTCAGAAAGTAAATGCGTCAACATTACACCAACGATAAACGCAATTCCACTACATGGATGACTTGCCTTTATGAAAACATTGTTTTCTCCTTTTGCTCCCCTGTTCGCCACATAAGCATTCCGGATTAAGGCGAAGTCTCAATGTGTAGTGCAATGACTTTGTCACTGGCTGACCACAAATGAATCGCTATCAATGTCGTATAATGAGCATTAAAAAGTTCCTTTTAGCTCCTACTTTGCGACTGATGAGCCGGCTGTGCTTACATAGGCGCGGATCAACCTCCAGAGCGTTATCACTGAAGTGCATTTTTTTTTTTTTTACAGGAGCGTGGACACCTGCCTAAATAGTGTTTTTTGACTGACTGCACCAGGCTTTTTATCAGTCTTTTAAATCACCCACACAGACGTACGTTATCCTCGTCATTTAGTAAAGAGGGGTAAACATCGACAAAATGATGCAGCTCAAGTAGCTTGAACGTGTATGCGTTTTCAATCTGCAGTGACGGACAAGATGGCTCGAGCGTTGCACAATGCCGTTTGCCTAAGGTCAGCTTCGCCGTAAGGCACCAATGTCGCGCGATCAAGCATGCGCAGCGTGTTGCGGAGAAGCATACCAACAGTGGAAAGCGGCCACTGTCTAAGGATATGGTGTGCACACCTTCCGTCACGTTGTACAAGCACGGAGAGGCCGAAAAACTGTACTGGCAGGCCTTCAGAGCTATTTCGCACGCGGTTGTAGCGATCTGAGCCCTTGTTTCGCCCACATAGAGCTCCCCGTATATGAGCTAGACATCGTAACAGCCGGGATTATAGTAATACGCGCTTCTTCATTAATTACCCTTGCGCACAAGCACCTCAGAATCGCTACGAATCTGCGCCACGTAGCCAATATCAGTGTTACTGTACAGCTTTCCAAGGGTCTACTGCTATGAAATTGCATTAGGACTATTTTTCTGTAGCATACATTTGTTCCGTATTCATCCGCAGGACGCAGTGTTTTGCCAGTAGCTGTACAGCTTTCACAACGATCTACGGCTCAGATTGCATGGCGACGCAAGTTTTAGTACTTTAACATAGAGAGTACAAGATGTTCCATTCCCAGGAATCTCCAAGTGTGCTGTATGCTCAGTTCCATTAACAACTAATGCATCGGCACGGTAGTTGAATTCACAAACTGTTTCCGTTCCCGCGATTCCCCTGAAGTGTGTGGTATGCTCAACGACACTAATGAACAATGCATCTGCACGACGTAATGCTTTGCCATTAAAGTTATCCGAGAAGACACCTCACTTCCAAACGTATCCCCCTGCGACTGTAAAAATTTTATATGCTACCATCACAACAAAATAGCAACAAACTCGCCTTGGACACGGCTCCTTCGCCTTGCCGGCCGCGCATTCTGTTGATTGCGTTGCCAGCTCGGCTAGGGAAGAACGGAACGGCTAGGGAAGAACGGAAGAACGGACTTTCTTCTCCGTAGTACTTAGGCGTAGAGAAATCTCAAAGACCGAAACTCCCCACATTTTTCTCTCGCGACCGCTGCTCCTCGCGCATGAGCAGAAAGAGCGGAGAAATACAATTATGATGTGCTCGTGGGGAACGCCGACGAACGCCAGTTACGTACGAGACGGTCATTAGAGGAAACGCCAGTTCACGGGATTGGCCAGTCGTTTCAGCGGGTGCGAGAGAGAAAATCTGGGGGCGTTTGCGCCTGAAATTTCTCCCTTTGCCTAGGTACCACGGAGGAGCAATTTCTTTGCTCGTTCTGTCCCTAGGCGTGCCTGGCGTGGCGGCAATTTGCCATGTGTCGGCTGGCGATCCGTGCGTCGTGTACAAGTTTTCCTCGTGCGTCTCCTTGGGTGTTGCTGGCACAGTGCACTGGCGCGAACGATTGTTGTCGTTTCGTCAGTGGTCTCCCGTGAAGGCGAGTATGATATGGTGTTGCCCTGTCACTACCAGTGTCACACGTATACGTCTGACCGCGATCGGCACCGATCCGGATCGAAATTCTCGACTGTGATTGGGTCTCTCGCTCATTTTGTCCAAAGGAGGCAATCACGACCGCGAAATTCGATCAGGATCGGGCGTGATCGCGATCAGCAGTGAGCCAGAACACAAGATACACACACAGCGCACACTGTCAACAATGTCATTGCGAAAGCATTGCGACCTTTGAAGATTAGAGCATGGCACTAGTCACTTGATAGATATAGCATATATTACATATATAGCATCTTCAGTTTGCCCTGTGTGTGCGTTTTCGTTCCTTGCTTGTGCCTCTGTCACACTGGTATCTTACCGTCCTCGCGAATTTTTCCATGCGTCGAACACTTCGACAGGGCTCAGTTGCGCGTTATTCAATTGCCATCATTTAAACTTTAAAATACTACTAACTTGTAGCGTGGGGTCTTTTTTTTTCACGTTTCTGTGTCTTCGTCCGCTTCCGCTGCTGCCTTAGTATGTTAAACGGCAAACTTCTGACTGCTATTGCAGAAGTCTTGGCGTCACAAGTTGGCGGCTGGACGTAATAATATTTATTTTAAGTCCAGCACGCTTAGGCCTCCGCCACTCCAATCTACGGACCATCCTGCTTCCAGCTTTGATCTCCCCACTACCCCTTGGGTGCCCTCAGGTCCTCTCCTGAGGCCTTTGGTTGCATGTGCCCTCCTGGAGCAGTGCTTGTAAAAAATCCTATCTATCGTCGCGACTTAAAAAGCGACCTGCGACTTATACAACACCAGTCAGAACCTTGCCTGTCGAACCAAGTCATTCTCACCTAATTATATAAATGATTAAGTGACTTCTGTAGGTGTCGGTCAATATCATATTAAGCGACTGGCGAATTTGTTCTCTTTACTGGACGGATCCTGCATCTCGGCATGCATTTTGTAGCTGTATATTCGTATAGATGTAGGAGCTCGGTGGGAGATCTATCAGTGCAGGCAGCATGCGCTAACACCATGTGGCAGATACTGCTTGATGATTTCTAGTATATCATACCCGCGCGCAGCTATCGTTTGCGCCACAGCCCTTATCAGGTTGTGGCTGAGTGGCTGAGGGTTGTGGCTGGTTGTATATGGCTGAGCCAAGCCTTAAGTGACTTGGCTCAGCCATAAGTTCCAGCTTTGCTCCGACACCACTTAAGTGCTGGTTTCCCATGTCTGTCTGTCCACCCAGTTCTTTAAGCTGACAACGACCGCTGTCATATTAATTTTCATTTTTCGTTGCCGGGATCATGATCCCCATCTTCACATTGCATTAGTACAAATAATAAGAAAACTTTGACCACTATTGTCACCACTTTGATTAAAGTTCAGGTCCTTGCAATAATGTGCATTTCAATTTTAATGAGCCCCTCACCCTAGGCAAAGCCGAAGCCTCCCTCCCCCTTCCCCCCCCCACACACACCTAAAGTGCCAATACCAGTGCTTTGTCACCCACATCATTTGAGGTTTCTTTTCACTTTCCTCGACTTTTTCCCTTGAAATTTTACTGAGGCTAATAGCTTACTGCATCCTTGTTGGCGCGGACTTGAACGGCTTTTAATTAATATTTTCGATTATTTCTGCAAAAAAGAATATTAAATTATGCGGTTTTATGTGCCGAAACCACGATCTCATTGTGAGGCACCCCATAGTGGGGGAAGCTGGAAACTTGGACCCTGGGGGGCTCTTTAACATGTACCTAAATCTAAGTACATTGGTGTTTTCACATTTCGCCCCCATCGAAATGCGGCCGTCGTGGCCGGGATTAGATGTGGCAATCTCGAGCTTAGCAGCCCAACACCATAGCCACAAAGCAACCACGGCGGGTCACTTTATTTCTTCAAATCCTGACGATAGGGGGACACGCCCATCAGAAGCACTCGCGGTGGCTGCCTTATCCATACTTTCTCACTTCAACATTATTTTAAAGTTCCACTGTAAACACCATGCACATATGCAATATATTTAAATATATACACAGGACAAAGTTTATAATATTTTTGAAAGAGATGGAGGCAGCCAATTAAGAATTATTTCTAAAGGTATGGATAGCCTATGTCTAGAGAATGAATATGTTGTTGTGAGCTCACGACGCTTCAAATTGTTTTGCATGCTTTTTTGATCATTAATAAAACCTATAAACTTCACTGACCCCGTCAGCAGACTCTTTTATCCACGGCGTATGAAATGCATGTGAATGTTGTGTGTCTCGGTGTTGCTTCTCTTTACAGTAAGCAATGTCAACGACTCATGAAAAAGAGAACATTTCTAATAACTTACAACATTTATTACGTATGGGAACATTGTCACTTACATGCAAACTTAAATATATACAGAGTGTCCCAATTAATTATAATGCACCAAGATTTAAAAAGAGAGCAATGCGTTACTCGAAGAAAACCTAGCGCATATTGTTTGCAGTACATTGCAGTAGCTGCCAGTAATTTTTTCGTTCCAGATTTAATTTGGTCATTTAATTAGTTATCTAAGCCGACATGTACTATCCTAATTATCAAATGATAAATGAGGCATCTAAAGGCACAGCCAAGGGACATCTAACTGCAATATTTTCAGCGACGTACTAATTGTGTACTAATTTTTTATGATAGATAAATAAACCCTGTGAAATATGGAGAATACCACATGACTGTGCTCCCACTCGCATCATAAAGCAGCGCCCTCGAACATGCTCCCTCTGAGTAATCCAGGACGAAATAAAGGAAATAAATAAAAACATTGTGATCGACCTAATGCCTTATCTGCCGTATTCCTGCCGAAGTAACACGTCTCGTTTGGTGTTACCTGGAAAATAGTTGTGATAGCTGTTGTTTTAGCGTAAATAAAGTGCACGGATGTTTTTTTTTTTTTTGCTACAGAGCCTGTCTCCACAAAAGTGAATTGACGTCAGTGCAAAGATTTAAAGGTACGTTTTGTTCCATCCCATTTGCCATGTGTTTCTCTAATCAGCACCCGGTAAGCATGATCCTCGCCTTGGCATCTGCAAATGGCAACAAGAGGAAGACTACAAATATGTATATCACTAATGGAAGTGTGGCGGTAGACCAAATGCATCGACTATCATCAGAAATTGTGAAAACTTGAGACAAACCGGCAGCTTCAACAAACCAGCGGAGGACTCCATGTTTGAGTCCTAGCCTACGCGGGGATGTTCTAGCATTTATGGCCTCAAATCCTCATGCTAGCATGCAGAACGTGGCCGCCCAGGTACCAATTTCCAAGTCAGTTTGGAGAATTCTAAATGACAGCCTTTCACCCGTCCCACCTTAACCAGCAACAATGCTTGGAAGATAAGGACCTGTAGAATCGTTTAAATTTCTCGCAAAAGCCCATGAGTCATCATACCTTCTGAGCAACATCATGTGCACAGATGAAGCCAATTTTTGCCGAAACGCCTAGGTACATTTGCATAATGCGCACTAGTGGAGGGACTCCAATCCACGCTGTGTGAAGTGCAATAGGCACCAGTACCAGCAGTTGCCCAAATTGTGATTCAGAATTTATGCTGGTGCTATAATCGGTATCACCTTCTTCGATCACATACTCACTGGACAGTGTTACATCAACAAAATCCTTGAAGGAGTGGTGGATGAGTTTCTCTGTGAAGTCCCGCTGTCACCTCTTCCACTTCTGTGGTATCAGCAAGATAGGGCACCCGCACACAGCAGCAGCCAAGCACGAAACTGGCTGGATGCGACTTTCAATGCGCAATAGATTGGAAGGCACAGGCCTGTGAATTGGCCCGCTAGGTCATGTGACCTCTCTCCACTCGATTTCTTTCTTTGGGGTTATTTATGTGAATGATCTTGCTTACGTAATTGAGACAGAGTCAGATCAAAAGCGTGGCAGTTTGGGCGAGTTGGTATGTCATGACTGTTTAGGCTTCCTGTTCCCTTGTTTCCCGTTCCCTTTGATTACCCCTACCCTATTCCTTTTTTGCTCTTCCGAGCTGCGCTACAAGCCTAAAGAGTCAGATTAGTTCAAGGCAAGGATAACGGATGTCTGCCGTAGAACTCCGGCGTCGGTCATCAAGAAAGCCACTAAAGATGTTTCATATTTAAAACAGCACCAAAAAACACGGACAAGGAAGGACACAGAACGAGCACTGACTGCCGACAACACCTTTATTGAAGTGTGCACAAATATATACAATTCGCAATGGGCATAAAGAGAGAAAAAGAAGAAAGGGAAGGCGAGTCATCGTCATTCAACTCCTGCTGTGCATGCGTCAATAACATTAAACTTGAGCAAGGTTAGTGACATGTTAATTGCACATTCAGCCACACAAACTATAAACAAAAATACTAGTGACCTATTTCACTAAGTGTCCCTTAATTCATAGAATAAGGGTTCTCTCTACTTTAACATGTCCAGCCAGCTCAATTGTTGGCGGCGGTGTGGTGTACAATCTTTACAACGAAGTGACCGGTATTACGAACGATTTTGGAGGTCCCAGGCACTTTCTTATGTCTTTGACTGTACATGTCAATGCCCATCTATCTGTCACCCTGAAGGTCCAAGCCAAGTAGGTCCACTTGCTAAGTTTCTGTTACTGGGTAAGATGCATGCATTTTTTTTAAGACTTGCATGCCAAAGAACCAGCAATAAGTGCAACATTTTTTCTCAAAGTATAGATCAGAAGACACTTCTTGAAGCAAACCAGCTTGGTGCCTTTGTACAAATGCTGCTTAGTCACTAAAAGTCGTACCATAACATGTTTGAGGAAAATCGATTAGAACATTGATGCTTTAATGCAGTGCTGCTGTCGTGCTTAACACTGCACTGCAAGTCAATTAGAACGCAGTATTTTCTCATTCCACTTACAGTGGAATCTTGCTAATCCCAGTGGTTCTGAGGCACCACAATGCATTATTGCTGTAAACATTTTGCAAAGCCTTTGCCAGTAGGCAGTGAGCTGTCATGCTCATTTCAATATGCCTTTGTCTTCTTCACAACCTTGTGTTATACTGTGAGATGTGGATCCTTCAAATATTACAGGAACTTGCATGGCTTGTGTACAGGATACATTTCCTGGGAGTGTTCTCAGCCTAGGTTGTGAAAGACTGCTTTAAACTCATGGGGACAACTGAGAGTGACAAGAGGCATTATTTTGTTGAGGTAAGCAATCCTTAAGCTAAACCAAGAGGTAGTATGCATGATTGGAACTGAACTTTCATATTGAGTGAGCAATCCTCTAGCAGCACTGGCACGATGCTTAGATCTCTGTGCTTCGTGCAGTTCTTTTTCTTTGCCTTGTTGTTGCCACAGTGTTTCACTTCCCTGCATTCGTGTCATTGACTCTTGCTAAGCTTGTGCAATTTTTCCTCCATGCAAGCATGGACTGATTTATCTTCTGTTTGGGAAACAGTCATAGTTTGTCCAGTGACCCACTGGGCTATGTGAATAATGTACATAATGATACCATTTCAGACTTTTAAATCATCATGATGTCGATGGCACTGTCCACAAAACTATCACCACTGGATTGCCCCTCTTCAGCGGGCAAGACAGCAGCAGCACCAATAGGTGTGGTACCATGATAATGCTTACTGCATATGTTCTGACCATCCCTTCATTGCTTCATAGCTTCATTGCCCACATAGTCGGTGCCTTAATTTTATTCCTACTTGTTGCCCAGGTGGTGTACCAATCCTGTAACCCTTTGGTGAGTGGGGATATTGAGATGAACCATCGCCCTATTAGACCAACAGGATAAAAATTGTAATCTTGGTCCCCCACTTGATTAATGGATAATGTCATGACTATTGTAGGGTTGATAGCTCAGATATGTTGAAATAATTTTTGCTCTTCAAAATGAGAAAACACATGACATTGCTGAACTGTGGCTGTTCGTCAACTCTTGATATTAAACAATAAAAAACCTTCTTACCGCCCTCAAATAGTTTGTGCGCGGTTTACAAGCTGGAACATACATTCAACAAACTTTCTCCTCAAAACCTAATAACCGCTTCTCAGAATTACAATATTGGAAATTGTTCATGGCAGAACAGCTCTTTTTGCATCATTTTGTGGAGTCTTGATAACAACAATCCCTTGCTATTGAAGTTCAAATGCTTTCAAGTCCTCTTAAATAAAAAAAAAATAGGAGGCTTGGGACATATTGTGATATAGGGCCTATGCAGGCATTTTTTAAACTGCTGGAATAACAAGTTAAATGCTTGTACCGAGAAAAGGGTACTGAGTTCGATTTATCTAAGCAGTGGTTCATACACACCTCTAACACCACCCCAGGAGGAGCCAGACACTGCCAAACTTTTTCCAATATACCCCCCCCCCCCCCACCCCACTTTCTCTCGCACGCAAGAGGCATTCGCCAAATGCCAGTTAGGTCGGAAGAGACAAAATAGAACGGTCTCTTTTTGCACCTCTTGTTCATCGAGCAATGTTTAAGGAAAAATGAGGACATACAAGGCACTGTTTCCAACTAAATTTTTTATCCAAGAAAACCAATATACAGTAAACTACCACTTGAACGTCACTTGAACAAATTAGTCAGCTGTACGAAGTTTTTTATATCCCCCATCGAAACGCCATTCAACCCAATGCAAATGCCTTTTAGTTTAACAAAATTCAGTACAGTGGCATTTCACTTCTGTGAACATATTCTGCTACATCATCATCATCATCATTTTTATTTTCACCACTGGGTACAAGGTGAAAAAGGGAGAGCTGGGATAAAACCGAATTCTCTTCGGCTTGACAAAGTTCCGGTCTCCCAGACAGGCACGGAAGCGGCTGGTGTAGGAATACAATTGCGGATAAAGTGTGGATATAAGAGTTTTTAAGCGCAAATACATACAGAAATTTTCATGTTATTACATGGAAACCAGTTGTAATACAGTTGTGTCAAATGACTCCCAGTATACAATTATGATCTGTTATCTTGCATATTATTATTTAACACAGGCTCAGTTGCATATATCATAGTGGACTTGGAAGCACCAAACGAGCGTGGATGCTGATCAAATTTTTTCTGATCGCAGAGATCGTGCTGTCGAGGACCAGATTCGTCGACGCAGGGTCTGAGCATGCACTGCATCTGGCCTATCTACTGCTACCTCTGGCTGTCTGCCCTGCTGGCTTCATCGGACGAAACAAGTCGCAGGAAGCTGTACCACGTGCACTGCACTGGGACCACCTGACCAGCACGGTGACGTCGACGGAGACACCATGGCACCCGGATAAAAGCAGCAGCCTTTTCGACATTACCTTCAGTGGACTTAGAAGCACTGAACGAGTACGGATGCTGATCAAATTTTTTCTGATCGCACAGGTTAGTGACCAGCATTTAGTCTCTTCAACTAAAGACAATGACATAACGTTAATGGTGCTCCCAAGTCCACAATGCTGTGTTGCTATTTTGCGGGGTTGTTTTAATGTTGTCTGCTTAATGTTACTAATATTCGGAGACGTTGAACAAAATCCAGGCCCTGACTCTGATTCAGATGAATGTTCGCAACGGGAACGAATGAAACGCATTCTAAGAGAACAAAAGGAAACGAACAAAACACTGAAACAACTGTCGTTAAATATCAAGCATGTGGAGACAATAGTTGCAGATTTGCAAGAAAGAATGACAGTTATTGAGAATGAAAGGAGATTATGGAAAGAATGCGAAGACAAGATAGTACACTGCGAGGAATCTTGTAAATCTACCATGACGCAAGTAGAATTTCTGGCATCGAAGGTCGATGATCTAGAAAATAGAAGTAGGCGGAATAACCTAGTAATTTATGGATTAAGGGAGAGCTCTGCTGAAGATGTTAAAACACTTGAAGAAGAAGTGCGAGACGGTATATTTAGGAAGATCCTAGGAATAGAAGTTAACTCAATAGAACGAGTTCAGAGAATCGGTACAAAGCAAAGCCAAAGGACACGCCCCGTTATTATCAGGCTATTCAACTTCGTTGAGAAAAGCAAAATATTATCAAGCTGCTTCAAGCTGAAAAACACCCAGATTTCAATATCCGAAGATTTCTCAAAGAAAGTACGTGACACACTTGCTAAATTATGGCGTTCTGCAGTAAGTGACAAGGCGAAAGAGGCAAAGGTATCTCTGGCATTTGATAAACTAAAAATAAATGGTAAAACCTTCATATGGAATGAGTGTGAGGACAGAAGAATTTAACTATCTAAACCGATAACTTCTGCACACGCTGGCTCAGCAGCTCGCGATTGCACGTGACAAAATGCGCGCAGTGTAGTCAATAAGTTCAGCCTACTTGAAAGCATAGTTGCAGCCCATCAACCACACGTTATAGTCATCACGGAAACCTGGCTTCACGAAAGCGTCCAGGATTCCGAAGTGTTTCCACCTTATCGGCTCATACGGAAAGACAGAGAATCGCGGGGGGGGGGGGGTGTTGCTGTCGCAATTAAATCTAACATAAAATTCACAGTTTTAAAGAGCATACCTGACCATGAAAGCGTATGGTGTAAACTTACATTTAATGGAAAAAGCATATTTCTTGGTGGCCGATATCGACCTCCGAATGCGCCCCCTGTATACCTAGACGTTATGCACACTTACATTGCACAACACACTAATTCACGTTCCAATATTATCATCACAGGTGATTTCAATTTCCCAGGAATCAATTGGTCTAATCTTTCGCACAACAGCTGTGACCCAAAAAGTGCTGAATCTCTGTTGTTCATGTCATTTACCTTTTCTCTAGACCAGCTAGTTTCCGAACCGACTAGAATAGCTGGTCGGTCATGTTCTGTGCTTGATCTGATGTTCGTAAGCAGTCTATTTCAAAATAACACATTAAATGTTGAAAATAGCATTTCGGACCATAAAATGATTGTATTCTCCTGTCCAATTTTAGGAAACTGTGAACGCGTTAAGCCATCGATTGCTGTTATCAGGGATTACTCAAGAGCGGATGACAATGCTATCTCAGAATATTTAAACGCCTGCTTTCTGCAGTTTTCATTACTTCATGATGTAAATTAATTATGGTTACGTTTTAAGCATATTGTGCACTTTTGTGAAGAAAACTACATTCCCTCCAGAAATAAACGAGTGAACAGAGAACATCCTTGCGTATCGCGTGAAATAATACATTTAAAACGAAAAATTAAAAGGAAGCGCAGAAAGAAAACCACACGTGACCTTCAAGATCTCGTACGCTTATTACAATATAAAATCCATATGGCCAAGGAGCATTTTTTCACTGTTACTCTGCCTTCTTACCTGACGAACAAACCACAAAAATTCTGGCGCTACCTATCGAGGGAGCGGCACACCGTATCGCAGATTACTGTTTCGAACGGGACAGTTCTTCAGCCTGACGTCATAGCAAGCAAATTTTATGAATTTTTTCAATCTGTATTTAACAGAACTACCTTTAACTGTCCCTCTCCACAGTATCAGTTCGAGAATCCAATGCCTGAAATAGATATCGACCAACAAGGAATTTTTCGACTCTTACAAAATCAGGATGTAAAGAAACCCTGTGGCCGTGATCTTATATCAAATGCATTTTTGCAACAACATGCAGTTTGGACGTCAAAATACTTACACGTAATTTACAGGCGATCTTTGGAAACTTCAGTGATACCTGATGACTGGCGAAGGGCCAAAGTAATACCTGTGCACAAATCTGGCTCTAAACTCGACGTAACTATAGACCTGTTTCATTAACATGTACATCCAGTAAATTGTTCGTACATATTATTTATAAGGCCATAATATTGCACTTAGAGAATAATAACCTACAATACAGCTGGCAACATGGATTCTGTTCAAGTCTAAGTACTATTATTCAGCTGAGTTAACCCATGATGTAGCTACATCAATAAATAACAGAAGCCAAATAGATGCCATTTTCTTAGATATTTCAAAGGCCTTTGATGTTATTCCTCATCCAGATCTTATTACTAAACTAATTGCCATTGGTGTACACGAGAAAACAGTATCGTGGATCAAGAACTATCTCGAAAACCGAAAGCAATGCCCAGCTATGAATGATATTACATCTGATTACATCAACGTTTTTTTCTGGTGTTCCACAAGGCTCGGTTCTTGCGCCCCTCCTATTTCTGATCTACATCAATAATATTCTACGTTCAGCCGCCTATTCAAATGCGCCTATTCGCCCATTAACGCGTAGTGTACACAACAGTGAATACTGTAGCACGGCTGAATCTGCGGTCGTCACGGCGCACCAGTAATCCCGTGATCTGTGCAACCGCAATAAAGTTGTTGTTCGCCCAACTGCTGGCCTGGCTACATGGTGGCAGCGAAACCCAGCCAATATGTCGATGGTGTCCGCGCTACTACCGCCTCCGAAGCCTATGGATCCATCGCACGACCCTTGGATTGCCTGGAAAACTTGGAAAAGTGAGCTTCTGCTGTTTTCCACTGCTACGCAATTGAACAAGCAGCCAAAAGACGTTCAAGCAGCCACGTTGCTAGTTACCATAGGTGAAGAGGCTAGGAAGTCGTACAGCACCTTCAAGTTCGATGAAGCAGAAAACAGGAATGACGTTGAAGTTCTGATTAAGAAACTTGAGGATCATTACAAGCCTGCAACGAACTTAACATTCCAAGAATTTTGTTTCGGTTCAAGGAACCAAAAAGAAGGCGAGACGTTTAACGAGTGGCTAACAGAACTGCGTGTATTAGCGAAGAACTGTGAATTTGGGGACCTTGAAGGCGGCATGTTGCATAGCGGAATCATTTTGGGCACTCAGGATAAGAGCCTACAGCCAAGACTGATCGCGGAAAACCCGACGTACCAAAAGACAGTCAACATTTGCTACGCGCAAGAACAAGGCAAAGAGCACTTTCGTGAGATAAGCGAAGCTACAGGCGCCAGTGAAGGCACCATAGTAAACGCGGGTAGCAACAAGAAAAAACGTTTGCTACAAATGTGGGGGTCAAATGCACCGCAGTGACACGCGCCCTGCAAAAGGAAAAACATGCAGGAAGTGCGGAAAGCTGAACCATTTCGCTCGAGCACGCAAGTTGTCGAACTTTCCGCGCAGTGCCAACCAACAAATGCGAGGGTTACAAGCCGAAGACGAATTTTTTTTGCAAACGTTGACTATTGGTACGATAACCACCGATCACTGGAGCGCAACGGTCTACACTGAGGGCCATCCCATCACGTGCAAGCTAGACACAGGCGCCAATGGTTGTGTCATTTCAAGAAGCGACGTTGCAAAGCTGCCAAAAAAGCCTCAACAAGCCTGCAATGTCAAGCTCGCAGCATTTTTTGGCCACACAACAGCCGCGCATGCGAAAGTCCAATTGATACTTTCAGCAAATGACAGAAGCAAGGAACCAACGTTTTTATTGTCAAACAAGACGTCCCTGCCACTTTAAGTAGTGCAGCAGCTGAAAGCCTCGGCTTCATATACCGGATGCAAAACATACAGCATGAACTGTACCCACCAGCGCAGCCTTTTGCAGAGGTCTTCGAGGGACTCGGGCAGCTAAAGGATTTCGAGTACAACATGAAGCTCAAGCCAGGCTCAGTGGGCGTCGTCGTTCCAGCAAGAAGAGTTCCTGTTGCTCTTCAGGACAGAGTCACGGCCGAGCTACAGCGTATGGAAGCACAAGGCGTCATAACAAAGGTAACCGAGCCTACGGAGTGGTCTAGCCATATGGTTACAGTTGTTAAGAAGGACAAGGTTAGAATTTGCCTAGACCCTACAGCGCTTAATAAAGTGCTGCTGCGCGAACATTACCCAATTCCAACCCTAGAGGACGTAGCCTCGCAACTGTCCGGTGCTAAGTTCTTCTCAGCACTCGACGTAGCGTCAGGATTTTGGCAAATTAAACTTTCTGAATCAAGCTCTAAACTATGTACAATGAGCATGCCGTATGGGCGATATCGATTTCTTTGAATGCCCTTCGGCATTGCGTCAGCTCCAGAAATCTTCCAGGCAGCTATGCATTGCTTGTTGGAAGGCTTACCGTGCGTAGCCGTGGTAATGGATGACATACTACTTTGGGGCCGCACGAAGGAGGAGCATGACCACCACCTGTTGCTTTTGTTGGCACGCTGTCTCGAAAACAACCTCAAGCTAAACCTCAAGAAATGCACCTTTTTGCAGACCGAAGTCCGCTACCTAGAGCACATCCGTAGCACAGAAGGCCTCCGCCTGGACCCTGGTCGAGTGAACGACATACTGGAAATGAAAGAACCAAAGAGCAGTAAGGAACTCCAAGTCTTTCTAGGCGTGATGAATTATGTACAACGTTTTATCCCTAACATGTCCGTCGTGACTGCACCACTGAGAACATTGTTGCGCAAGGACATTGCCTGAGTTTGGACCGAGGCTCAGCAACGAAGCTATGAAATGTTGCGTGAGAGCTTAGTTAACGCACCAATTCTTTTCTTTTTCGATGCAACTAAGCGGGTCACCCTTTCGGTTGACGCGAGCCAAATGGGAGTTGGTGCAGTGCTTATTCAAGACGGCCGCCCCGTCGCTTTCTCGTCACATTCACTAACAGAGACGCAGCAACGCTACGCACAAATTGAGAAAGAAACATTGGCAATTGTGCATGGCTGCATCAAGTTTCAGGATTACATCTTCGGCCAGGAAAGCGTAACTGTCGAAACTGATCACCGCCCCTTGGTGATGATATTCTGCTAACCACTGTATCAGTGTCCACTTTGCCTACAGCGCATGCGTTTGACTTTGCAGCGATATCCTATTAAGCTGATCTACAAGCCAGGGAAAGAGCTGTTTTTGGCTGATGCCTTATCTAGATTCCCTAGCAAGCAACTCTTGCAAGAAGAAGCTGAGCAATTTCAAGTAAATGTGCTTGATTACATTTCAGCTTCACAACAGCACCTGAGAGATCTTCTTGCGGCCACCAATGAAGATCCTGCTCTCGTCAAGCTTCGAGGTTATGCCGAAACAAGCTGGCCAGAAAGAAGCGAGGTACCCGAAAATGTGCGTCCGTACTGGTCCTACAAAGAAGAGCTGCACATGCAAGACGGCCTTGTTTTTCGCAGCAACAAGGTAGTCATACCATCTTCAAAAAAGCGAGAAATTATGCTGCTGCTTCACGCTGCACACCTGGGAGCGAAAAAGATGAAGGCACGGGCAAGAGACGTCATGTACTGGCCAAATATGTCACATGAGATAGAGCAGTTTTGCAAAAATTGCGCTGTCTGCCAGAAATACCAGCCGCGAAACGCGAAAATGCCTCTTTACTGCCACGACATCCCAAAGCTGCCTTGGGAATTCGTTGGCATGGACCTGTTCTTTCATGAGGGTCGTGAATTTGCCATAAGTGTGGACTTTTATTCTTTCTTTTTTGAGATCCGCGAACTCCGTCAAAGCACTGCTAGTGCTCTGGCATCATAATGCGCAGAGCTGTTCTCCACACATGGCTTACCGCTTAAGCTCTGCAGTAACAACGGACCACCGTTAACCAGCCGGCTTTTCAAAGATTTCCTGCAGCAGCTAGGCGTTGCCCATGTTACGCCAAGTCCGTATCATCCCCGCTCTAATGGTATGCCGGAAAGAGCAGTACAAGAGGCCAAAAAGCTTCTAAAGAAATGTTCACATAACCGAGTTGACTTCCATATGGCGTTGCTCGAATGGCGCGACACCCCCAGAGATGACATTCTAAAGTCGCCTGTGCAGAGACTCATGGGACGGCAAACCAGGACCTTGCTGCCTGTGCCCACCAGCCACCTAGTACCAGAGGCAGTATCAAGTAAAGCCGTCCACAGCCGGCTCCAGGAGATCCGTCAACGCCAGAAGGTCTATTATAACCGTGGAACAAGGCACCTACCACCCCTCTCTCCAGGTCAGCCAGTCACTACATACGACACCCTCCAGCGAACCTGGTCGCCTGCTATTCTTTTGAGGCCAGCCAACACGCCCCGTTCAGCGATCCTGAGAACGGAAGATGGTCGAGAAATCAGACGCACAAGAGAACACCTGCGGGACATTCCGATCCATCGCGAAAATAGTCCAGCAGAGGCTCCTGGAGAAGGTTCCAAAGAAGACCACTCGTCCCAAGAGCTACGGAGAAGCACGAGGACTCGCCACAAGCCCTGTCGATACCCGCAGCCTGAAAGGCATCATTCATTTGTCTTCCAGTAAAGGGGAGATGTAGCACGGCTGAATCTGCAGTCGTCACGGCACACCAGTAATCCCGTGATCTGTTACGTCACGTAGGCTTCACTATATATGTAACTTGCGCAACCGCAATAAAGTTGTTGTTCACCCATCTGCTGGCCTGGCTACAAATACCAGAGAGGATCAGGTAAAACTAAATGATTCGTTAGCTGCTGTACAAAATTGCTGCAACATTTGGGGTGTGACGAAGAAGATCGGCAGGCTGAAAAGTCCCGTCGCCATCGCATGGCACGTACCCAGTTCGTTCGCTGGCTGCGCCCTACCTGCTGGTGCTGAGTTTGTCGCTGCTGCTCTACGAGCCGATTAAACCCCCTTTACAATTGGTGGAGGTGCTGGGTATGTGCCACGCGATGGCAACGGGGCTTTTCAGCCTGCCGATCTTCTTCATCACAATCACCTACTCATGTCTCCGCCAATCTTGTGCCATTTTGATCCCAGCACACCTACAGAACTTCACACTGATGCCAGTGGTGTTGGCCTTGGTGCCGTGCTCGCACAACGCAAGAACACTAATGTCGAATACGTAGTCGCCTATGCCAGTCGTGCCCTCACGAAACCTGAGGCCAATTACTCAGTAACAGAAAAAGAGTGCCTGGCTATTGTATGGGCTCTTCAAAAATTTCGTCCACATCTCTACGGTCGATGCTTTGATGTGGTGACGGATCATCACGCTCTTTGCTGGTTGTCCAACCTAAAAGACCCGTCGGGCCGCCTCACTTGGTGGGCCCTCCGAATCCAGGAATATGATATCCGTGCCGTCTATCGCTCTGGACGCAAACACGCTGACGCCGTTGCCCTCTCGCGCTCCCCAGTGACTTCAGACAGCAGCACTTCTACCGACAGACATGACATCTCACCACTTGACATCCTGGACATGGCATCGGAGCAACAAAAAGACCCATGGATCGTCATGATGTTCGACTTTTTGTCAAATCCTCCGGCAACTTCGGCACCTCGAGCGCTACGCCGACAGGTGCAGCATTTCACAATCCGGGACGGACTTTTATACTGCCGCAACTACCACAATGACGGCCGCAAATGGCTTTTAGTAGTGCCTCGCCACCTACGACAAGAGTTCTGCTCCGCTTTTCATTCTGACCCACAGTGTGGTCACAGCGGAGTGTCAAAAACTTACACACGGCTTTGCCTAAAATATTATTAGCGAGGGATGTACACCTTCGTCCACAAATATTTACGCTCCTGCATTGCCTGCCAGCGACGCAAATGTGTCCCGCATCTCTCCACCGCACCTCTCCAACCACTTCCCTGCCCAGCTCAGCCATTTGACCGTGTCGGCATTGATATCTATGGGCCTCTTCCATCTACTGGCGCTGGCAACCGATGGATTGTTGTCACCGTAGATCATTTGACACGGTATGCTGAAACTGCCACCTTGCCTGCCGCATCAGCAAAAAACATCGCCTCATTCATTCTAAACAACTTTGTTCTCCGCCATGGCGCACCACGTGAACTGTTGAGCGATCGGGGCTGCGTATTCGTCTCAGATGTCCTGCAGTCACTCTTATCAGAATGCCAAATTATTCACCGCACTACTACTGCTTATTATCCACAGACCAATGGCTTAATAGAACAATTCAACAGAACTCTTGGTGACATGCTATCAATGTATGTTGCATCTGACCACTCCAACTGGGACCTTGTACTTCCGTTCGTCACTTACGCATACAACACTGCCTCTCAAGCCACCACCGGATTCTCACCATTTTTTTCTGCTTTACAGCCGCCATCCCTCCAGCACCATTGACATGGTTCTCCCGTACCGGCCGGACCCTGCTGAATGCTCACCTGTTTCTACGGTTGCTCAGCACGGCGAGAAATGCCTCCAACTGGCCCGTTCGTTGACGTCTGCTCAACAGTGCCGCCAAAAAGAACGCCATGACCTCATTCCTCCCCTCACCCCTTCCCCATCGACTCACTCGTGTGGCTTTGGGTCCCACCTGTTGCTGCTCCTGGCCTTTTGTCCAAGCTCCTCCCAAAGTACCACAGGCCCTACCGCGTAGTTGCACAAACATCACCAGTGAACTACGGGGGCGAGAGACTGTGCACATTGACCGGCTGAAGCAGTATTACGATCTGCCCACCTCTTCCTAGGTCACCAGGATGGCTACTCTTCAATTCCGGGGGTGATTGTGATGAAGAAGATCAGCAGGCTGAAAAGCCCCGTTGCCATCGCGTGGCATGTACCCAGTTCGTTCGCTGGCTGCGCCCTACCTGCTGGTGCTGAGTTTGTCGCTGCTGCTCTACGAGCCGAATAAACCCCCTTTACAGGGGGATGAAACTGAATGCATCAAAAACTACCAGTATCTCCTTCACTCACAAGAAAAATGCGCTTCAGTTTACATACACAATAAACAATATATCACTAAGAAAATATGAGGAGGTCACATATCTCGGGGTCACTCTTACAACGAAATTAGATTGGGAAACTCATATAAATAACATGTATGACAAGGCCCTAGGTAAACTACATTTCTTGAGAAGAAAAGTTAGAAACACACCTCCTAGTGTTAAATGCACACAGAACCCTCATTAGACCCTCTTTAGAGTATGCTGACATTATTTGGGCCCCGCACCAGAAGTATTTAACCGAGAAACTAGAACACATACAGAACTTAGCATTGAGATTTATATATTCACAATATTCACGTCAAACGAGCATTACGAACCTGCGCGTCAAGGCTAACGTTCAATCACTGGCTCAACGTAGAATGATTTCCAGATTAAAATTTCTATACTTACTTTATCACAGCTCCTATTGAATACCACAAGCAACATACATTCAAGCGCCATTCAGACTTTCTACCTGAACCAACCATAATAAATCAATACGACACCATCCCAGCCATAATAACACTCGCAAGTACTCTTTTTTTCCCACACGCCATTTCCCATTGGAACATACTACCCTCTAGAGCCGTCAATTGCCCATCTGCCAACGCAATTATTGACAGTATTGAGAATCTGGAATTCGAATGTATACAGGTACAGGAATGTATACAGGAAATACAGGTAATATCGAAGGTAATTCGATATTACCTGTATTTCATATGCAGCCTCTGTAGATGCATTCTTATGGTAAACGCTGTTTCTCCTGCTTCCCGGACGGCTCATTTAAACAGTGTATATATTTATTGAGTATGTTCATTTTTGCGTGTGCTAATGCTCTTTGTTTTGGATACACTAGTTTCACTTTATTCTTTTTTTTGTACTGTATTCCATGTTGTAACCACTCCTGCATGGGCCCAACGATGGCCTGCAGTATTGTAAAATAAATAAATAAGAATGCAAAAGCAATATATGTATACATATATACACATATATACACACACATACATATATAAATATAACAAATTTCACAGAAGTTTACAATAAGCACAAACAGTTTTTACACTCTTAAAAAGGTTGCACCCTTTGAGGTGTATATTTGTCCCAGAACGATAATCGTCATCTGCCTAGCTTGCGTTTCCTTTCTTGAAAACTCGGCGCTCGCTACATTCCTGTCGAGAATGCTGCGTCACACTGATAACGCGCATGCCATTCGTGAGTGGGAAGTACCGGGCTCGCAGCGTTAGAGACAGGAAACGCGAGCAAGACGGATGACGATTATTGTTGTGGGACAAGATAAGCCCCAAAGGGTGTAAATTTTTCTAAGAGTGTAAAGCGTAGAAATATTTACACCCTCTGAGGCTTATCTTGTCCCACAACAATAATCGTCATCTGTCTTGCCCGAGTTTCCTTTCTTGAAAGCTCGGCGCCCGCTACTTTCCTGTTGGGAATGCTATGCCATGCTGATAACGTGCATGCCGTTCGTTACTGGAAAGTACCGGGCTCGCTGCGTTAAAGAAAGGAAATGCGTACAAGATAGATGACGATTATCGTTGTGTGGCAAATATACACCCCAAAGGGCGCAACTGTTTTTAGAGTAAGAGTGATGATTATTCACTCAAAGAACAGTCTACACCCTTTCGAGTGCCCCTTCTGCCACACAACGATAATCGTCATCTGCCTTGATGCGGTTTTTTATTTAACGCTGCGAGCCCGGTAACGAACGGCACGCGCGTTATCAGCATGATAGCATTGCCTGTTACTTTCCTGTCGGGAATGCTATGTCATTCTGATAACGCGCATGCCGTTCGTTACTGAAAAGTACCGGGCTTGCGACGTTAAAGAAAGGAAATGTGGGCAAGCAGATGACAATTATCGTTGTATGGCAAAAGGGTGTAATTTTGCTTAAGAGTGTATGCTAGCCACCATACCCTTAGTATAAACATATCTTCTCTGTAAAAAAAAAGTAACACAGCGATTTTCGTCTGGCGACAACAACAAAAAAAGGTCGCTTCCAAAGATTGTGCGCAGCTATTAGCGGCGACAATTAGGAGTGGCGCCCTCTCGCGAGTGACGTCACGGCCAGGACGCCGCTCGCTCGGTTGCCACGCGCGCTCGTTCCCTTCGTGTATGCTTGGGGTATGGGTGGCTCGAGCCGCACGTATTGAAAAATACGTCGGCTTCTTTCAGCTGCCATACCTTAACCACAGTTTATTCTTCAAAAGCGTGTGAGTCGAGAAACTTTGTGGCTTGGATATCGCAAGCTAAGCAGCGTTAAAGGGGTCTACTAGGTTTTGCAATGCATATATGCGCCGTGTCTATCGGTAAATTTTGACTAAAAAAAGAATATCTGCAAATTCAACGCGCGAAGTTGTGTGTGATGCTTCGCTAAACACTTAACATTCCTTTAGTATTTAGCTATGAGAGGCATTGCATTTTACGTGGAAGAAAAATTTGGTAATTGGCGTCAACATGTTATCCGATGTTAGAAAGACACTGCCCAGCGAAGCTGTCATCATGATTCCTATTACTCTGGTGTGTTGTTCTATTCAAATATGCCCATTCATTAATGCGTAAAAAAATAGTTAGGCACGTATTTCTTATGTAAAAGTTTGCTGCTACTTTCATCCCCCTCTGAAACAGGCCTCCAAAAAACAAATTGCTCATGGCTGCTAACACGACGGCGTGTCGTGTAGAGTATTTACATAGTTAATTCACAAACACCATAGTAGCAATCACCTGAGAGAAAAGTTTCATTGTTAAGATCGAGAGCCACTCAATTGAAAGTGATGAAATGTTTCATAGTGGCCCTCAGTAGCCTTTATCGACAATATGGCACACCCCTGATCACGTAACGGTAGCAATCGACTGTCTGTATAGCGAGGCACGCTATGATCGCGAAACCCATCAGTTCACTACAACTTCGAATTAAAACCATAAAGCATTTTTTTACAGCGCCAACTGGAATGGCTAAAGTATTCTCGAGCTACTACACCGCAGCTTAGATTGCCTACAAAAGGAAAATTCAAGCACCTTCTGTCTCATGATGTCTCGATCCAGCGTTATTTAATTATACAAACAGATAACGATTCGCTTCGTCGGTACATAAAAGAGAACCTTGCAGGCTAAATTAAGTTTGCTCCAATCCAATCGCAAACATTCATAAAGAAAGCACCACAAGCCTTGCATGTACTTTCACTTGATTTCTGACCCTCCACCGGGGGAATTTCGATATCTTGAATATGTCCCATACTACTAGTCATTGACGCTTTGGCTTCTTTCTGACTGCAGCTATGCAGTCCAGCAGGCATGCTTCACTAAAAAAATTGGGCCGAGTAGCCTGTGTCAGTTCGCCAAACAGATTCGTCATGTATATTCCTCAAGCAACAAGCACCAGTAAATTTCTCAAATGAGTTTGATTTGATTTGATTTATTAATTTCCATTTACACACACACATGTACAGAGGAGTGGTAAATGGAGGTGGATGAGGGAAAAAAGCCGCACAGACGTGGCTTGAGGTAACCTCACCCCCTTAGGTACAATATGGCTGCATGGGGTAACACATCAAGCGCCATATAAATTACATTTATATAGTCGCCATAAAACATTGCAGTTATACAATATATGAAAGAACAGTGAAATATTTCCACAATAACAATGCAAAACACACTGCGGCATTGAAATAAATAAATGATATACACTAGGTACCATAGACAAAAAAGGAGGAACATAACATACATTATTAATCATTAACAAACGTGCTCTAAAGAGGTGAGTTGAACGTGTAGCACGGAAAAGGGAATATATATTGGTACATTCCTATTTGTACTATGTAAATAGCTGTAAGCCTTCATTTACTTCAAGTTTCCGCCGCTTATAAAAAATAAACACGTGAAGAACCGCCTAGTGTTGACAAGCAGGTAAAGAAGCAAGTGAGGCGTGTAGAATCTAAGCTCCAGTATTAGTTAAGTCCCCGTGCTACTGCCGAGCGTTTCTGCGAGGAAATGCAAAAATTCGATATTATACCATGAACTACTCGTCGTGAGCAAACCTGTTTTAGCGGAATAAAATCAACGTGACTGCTGTAGAAGTCATATATAGCCAGCTTTGTGACATACTTGTTGCACCGCGGTAGGTATGGTATTATAACTGGATTCCTATAGGCTATGCTTTTGCGATTGTCTATCCGCGTATGAAAAACCCGCAATGGGCTGGTCTGTGTCGCTTCGGCTGGCACTGTAGCGCTGCCTTCGAAAGCTGCATTGTTGTCTAAGAAATTAGCTCTTTGAATAAATGTTCTCAAAGGAAGACGTCGTAAAAATATATTTGAGACGACCACCATAAGTATACAAGCAGAGAGAACGAGGGCGAACAAACGAAAACACCGCAGAAAGCGCTCGGACAACGCCCGAACTGTAGCAGACGACAGGCGCGATGATGATGATGATGATAGCAACTTTATTGTTCCGCCGGATAAGGAGGCCCCTACTTCCCGTCCCCGGCACACAGGCCTTGGGGACGGGGGCCGGAACCTCCGCGATTAGAAGCAAGCAAAGAGGTCTTGACTCTTCGCGGCTTCTTCCGCCAGGCGGATGGCGTGTTGCTGTGGAGTAGGGTCCTCGTCCGTGCCCTGACGTCACGCGAGCGGCGCTCGCAGCGCCGCTCGTGTTCGTTCTCGGGGCTAATAGCCAAGCCGATCCACGCCTAAAACTTCCCAAAATGGCCGACTGCATCGTCGACATCGTTAATACACTCTAATCGTTCACTTGATTTTTCGCTGCATTGGAAATGTAAGCGGTTAATTTCGCCGAGTGGAATGTCTCGACGCTTTTCAGCGCCCGTCTCGTGCTTCTGAATAGAGCTTGCGGTATTGGCGTGAACAGACAGGCAAGTGGACGTATTTATTCTAGTTATTGAACAGTTGCTTATCTCACCCCAATGCGAAATTCTTGACTGCGTTCTCGAGTTTTGTTTAACGGTAATGAGAAGGAGTTAGATAATGCACAGAGGCAAGGTTTTGTCTGGTCTTGCAGGAGTCCCAGGTGCTTTTTCCGCCGCGTACACTGTCGCAATCGTTACACGTCTGAGAAACCAGACTGGCGGCGCATAGGTAAAGCCGGCTGCCACTGCTAGCCACAGTCCCCTACCTTGTCGCTATAAAGAGGAAATTTGTACGTGTACTAAGTGTACGCAATGTTTCTTTGTTTAGTATAATTTGGCGGCGCCTCCAGCAGACAAAATGTGGATACTATACTGCTCCTTCGGTTCGGGCTCGGCAATGCCTCCGCGTGGCGGGCGCGTTTAAGAGGAAGCTTTAGCTCGGGTGTTCCAATCTAAATACATGTAAACGGAGTATTCGTTTTTCTCGGCAACCACTGCACCAAATTTGACGAGGTTCGTTACATTTAAAACAAATGCTTAGAATCTAGAATTTCTGCTGGGTACTCAAAAGATTTAAGCGAAACATTGATGCAAAGCGGGGCATGGTGCTTTCAGTGCCCAATTTTTTATAGAACATGTAGTTTTCCATTATAAAGGGAACTGTAATGCGATGTCTTCAAGTAGGGGTTGTCTTATATTCAGAGTCGACTTAATATGTTTCAATATGAACGGGAATGAAGTGTTACGCAAACCTTCTAACGAAATTTACCCCTGCTGTTTAGTTTCCATATTGTGCGTAGAAGAAACAGTGCGTGCACTTTCAGCTGCTCAGTTTATCTTCAATGCTGCTCTCATTTTGTAGAGTTCATCACATGTGCATGTGCAACACATTGGCGGAGGCAATAAGAACTGCATTTCTCTCTAGCTGGACAAGTCGGAATGGCAATGCACCTTGGAGAACAAGACTCGAATTGTGAAAGTCTGGTGGTAAGTCTGAAGTAATATATTTTCATTTATATTTGGTGTTAACTTTCCAGCGCAAACTTTCTATCCTATTGAAGAAACATTTAGCCCCCTGTTTGGCCTGTTTTTTGAGGGCCTTACATCAGGCCCCCTAGCAAGTTTTATAGCGTCCTCGATCACCTTGCCCCGGGGTTGCGCTGAAACCAGAATGGTGCGCCTTGCACTGCCGTGGTGGCGCACTGCGGAGGGTCAACATCGAGGACAAAACTGTACCCATTGCAGGGTGCTTGCATGCAGCGCTATTTTGCCCCTGGCGCGCAAGACGTGCGTGAACGCGCGCGCGCACGCACATTTTGTTGTTTGCAGGTGCTGAGCATCTGCGGCAAGCGCTCAAACCTTGTCAAACTGCATGCTCCGACATACCTGGTTGCAAGCAAACACCAATGGATCTTATAAATAATCCTGGCGACCCTTTCAACGAACCTGTCCACTTTCGGCCGCTCTTCACCACATTGTTTTTGGACGAGGTCGATAAGCATGCCGTCTTCGCTGTCAGAAGAACTTGAAAAAAGCTCATCGATTGCGGCAATTAGCAGCGCTTCCTTTCTCATTGCCGACATCTCCACTGGCTAACTCCATCAACTCCATTGCAACCGCAGATATCAGGCCAGAGCATCCACGTTTCTGCAGTCGGCAGTGCGCGCGCGCGTCCCGCAGTGCTTGCTGGGATTGCACCCTGGCGCACCGCCGATTTTCTCGGTGCGAGACGGGGCAATGGAAAACCGCTCCAACAGGGTGCGCTTCCGGTGATCGAGGATGGTCGGTGCGGTTGATTGAGGATTAAAGTGCGCAGCAAGGCGCCCCGGTGCGAGTGATCGAGGATGCAATTAGTTTACACTGCAATTTAAAGCTTCTTGAGACCCGAATACAGCCATGGGACATAATTACTTTTCAAGCTGGTTATTATTGCCTCCAGGCATGTTTCGAACATGAAAGATGTTTTTTAATAACATAGTTTTAAATAACTGGCATCTTTTTTAAATATCACAGTCATACGTAGACAGGCTAAGAGCTGCATCTCCAAGTAAACATCTCATGCTCGCTATGGTAAAAACTGCATTTCATTGCCTGGACGCAGAGGTGAAGATGGAGTTATGTGTAGTAGACTGTTACTTGGCTGCTGCATCCTGGATTTTCATGCATTAATGTGGAATTCAAAACAGACTTCAAGGTTGCTTCCTGCTGTTTGTGACAATGCAGAGGTCTACATCAATTTAGTGTGAAATTTCTTGAAAGTAGATGAGAAGAATATGAGTGAACCACTTTCGACAGTTCCACATGCATTGGACTTCATATCCACGATGAATGTTTGGAGTAACGACTTCAGACTTCTGGCATTTCTTTACAGAAATAATCTTTTAAACTGGTTTATTATTAGAGGAGACAGCAGAAATTGAATGCCCTCTTACCACACCACCATGAGGTGAGTGTGACTGCCAACAGAGAGACACTCTGCCTCGAGTAGCCTCCGCGAGCGACGTTCCTTCCTCGCCTTGTCACATACATGAGCCAAAGAACCACATCGGGTTCACGTGACTAGCACCACCCGCTTTTTTTTTCTTATCCGGTTTTGTTGCATGGCACATTTTCCACCGTGGCATTGCGCATTCTGAATTGGGCGATTTACCTAAGTAATGCGTCATGGCGAGCGACACTTTTAAGACTCTATTTTGTTTGTGTTGCCTTGACTCTGGCTGGGTGTGGCGCTTTCTCGTGAGGGAGGAAAGTGGTGTTTCATTTGAAATTTCAGCGGTCTGTATGACATGCACAGATTTGTCATGAATACCTGTGTCATGTGCTGTAAACTTAAGAACAGCATTAAATACATTCTCTTAGTGGTGAATGCAACGCATACTTATCTTTTGCGCACAAAGAAAATGTGAACAGTGTACAGTGCTCCCACTTCTGCGTCAGTCTGATAAAAAGGCCAACAAAGAGTGATACTGCACTAAATCAAGTATTTTGAAATTGGGGGACATACTAGGGATGCTTCTGCAGCAGACATGATTGGCCAGAGAGGTTAACAATGTACAGCTGCTTGCAGTGACCAAATGCACAGCACCATCAGTTTTGTGCCATGCTATAGTTCTATCAAAACCGCCTAAAATTCTTGCAGCTTTTTAGGAAAGGATTAGTGGCACATAACACTGTGCCTATTTTTCCTGTTTTTTGAATGTATATTTTGCTCCCACGTAGCTGATGCGACTCAAAGGTTTATAGTCCTGAAAGCTTGTTTGCTTTGTTATGAATGTTACCAGAAACTTACGTGTGCAAGCTTACCCCTGCCCACACTAACGCAGACCCAGTGAGTTTATTTAATATGGAAAGCTAAAACAATGTAGTGGCTGCACTATTGCTATGAATCTGTCGTAATGATAGATGTTGCTGATTTTATGAAGTGCTTGTTTTCATCACTCAGGATATCACCCAAAATGCTAGGAGGCAAAAAAAAAATGTATATAATGTTCACAAGATATGGTTGAGTAGAGGCTGGGTGGTGGCAGCCGATTGAGGGAACGAGCTCGCCTGCGGATCTTGCGACCACAAGAGGTTCAAGTAGATTTTATCGCATTAAAGTGCAACAAGTGACTAGAAAAAAAAAAAGCCTGGACATGTCATCAAAAGATACCGTTGGTAACAAAAGTCTATGGATCTACACGCACCATGAAATACCCAAATTTCTTTTCTTACTTGCCATGTTGGTGACACTGGTCCACAGTAAAGTTGCAGAATGGGGCGGGCCCTCCATTTCATTCCTACTTGACAAAGTTGAGATTTCTTAATTCCACTCTTTAACTCCCCAGAATGCCAAGAGTTGTACTATTTCTCCAACTTTAAATGAAATTTTTACTATAGTTGTTTACTAGTTGTGCCTTTCAACAAAAAACTTATTTTTGAAGTTCTGACAACATTGCAGATAATGTTGTGCTTCTTTAACGAGAACATATTCGCTTTGTGACCTTTTATTTTTGCAGTGCGTTGCTAGCTGTATAATCTCTCTCATATCTACTCTTTTTGACAGTACAGTCGCCCAAATCTTTAACTGGTGTGCGGGAGCGGCGACTTTTCCGGGCGTCAGCGCCGTATGACGCGGCGAGGCTGGAAACAGCCTAGTAGACGATGGGCCCAGCTGAGCGCGCTTTGTCCGCATGCGCTTAGCCTCAGACTGTTTCCAGCCTCGCCCCGTCAAACGGCGCTGACGCACGGAAAAGTCGCTGCTCCCGCACACTAGTTAAAGATTTGGGCGACTGTACATGCATGTTACCTGCGCAAGTGTAATTCATGAATAAATAATGTGATTGCAGAATATATTCAGTAATGTTAATCTATAATGGCATCAATTGGGCAGATTTAGTTGGAATGGAACTGGCACAGTCCTGTAGTGCTAAACCTTCACTAGAATAAGACTGCAAAAACAGGTATCCTTGCCAATTACTCTAAACTAGACTAGGCCGAATTTTTTTACATTTATAAGTTTTTACTGAATACTGGCTCTTTCAGTATCTACCTATAGGTCACTATCTCTGCCGTGGTACTTACCAACAAAATGGTATTCTACTTATTGTGAAATTCTGAAGTCCTGGAGACTGTTCCAATGACGAGCTTTAATTGCACTTAAACACTAACCTTTAGTTGCCAAGAATGATTCTATTTAGCAAGAGCATGCTTGGACTATGACACAAGGATGGAGGCCAAAAAAGTTACTGCCCTTCCACTGCTGTGAAGCGGGGTGCAAGCGAAGCTTGGGATCTGCTGCTCTTTGTAACGCCTCACGGCGAGAGCGGCACATCAACGTCGACCCCTTTCTCGAATGAGTTCCCGGTGGCACCAATCAAACATTGCCTGTTCTTTGGCCAAACGCACAACACGTGGCCTGCTCCCACTGCCATTCCTTCAATGCAGCCTGCTCTTTGGCAGAACAGACCAAACGCGGCCTCCCCATCTGACTGCTGGGCCTGAACTGGTGTCAGGCGAGCAAACACGCGAACACACCGTTTCCCTCCTCTGGAGGAAGGGGACGCCCGTGATTGGCTCATGCCATGCGCTGCTTCTACTTACCCACCTTAAAGGCAGCGTTTGATGAACTGACGGTGGCTGAATCGGTTAGCGTGGTGGTCTCCCAATCAGGAGGTCGGTGGTTCGAATCCGCAGCCTGGTAAGCAATTTCTCTTTTTGCGCAGCTTGGGTTTTTTCGTGCGGTAACACCGACACCAGTGAGGCAATACAAGCTTCTGTTAAAAAGGTCGCAAGTGGTTGCATCTTATGCCCGTTCCTGTTGATGTGGACATTCAGTGTTATTTTTCACTGTCGAAAGTATCCTCGAAGAAGAAAAGGGAGGGGGTCAACACTAAAGAGGCAACGTCGACGTACATGGTAGTTGAAATAAATCGATGATTAAATGTTGATTATGCTGTCATGTACGACGCACAAATTGTTAGATGGATCTGGCGAGCTTCAAGCTCACGTGTCAGCACTCTCACTGGCCTGTTGAGCATGTGCAGTGTCGGTAAGATTAGCATTTTCTCTCTTCATGCTGGATCCACACGACAGACGAAATCCGTCTTTTTCGCGAAGGACGGCGCATCACGTGACTACGCGTCACGGATTTGTACCGTCCGCGCGTCGTCCGCGACCCCCACGGACGGAAAATGCCGTGCTATTTTTCGCATCCGGATTTTGGGAGTTGAACGCTGCGGATTTAGCCTAGCATGCTCTACAGTCTGGCAACAAGCGCGGCTTTGGGATCTTTCTGAAACAGCTTCATCGCTGCTGACACCATTCATGTCTGTTCGCGAGCGTGCGACTTGCGCAAGAGCGACTGAAATGAACCTGAGTGGACGAGGTAACTTTGTTCTTACATCTCGTGGAGCAGTTCGCCGCGTTGTGGGATATGACTCTCACTGATAACGCGGACACGAGAGCGTAACAAGACCTCTTTCGATGAAACAAGCACTCGTCTTCATCCAATTCGGACAAAACGACAGCCATTGCGGCCAACTGTCGTTTCCTTTCGATTGCCATTTTCATTCAGAGTGAAAAACACGTATGACAAAGTCTGACAAGGTTTTTGTTACACCGATGGCACCATCTAGAGTGAGTAGAAACAAGCAATCATAATAACTTACGTCCACTGAGATCCGCCCGGGCCGCCACAACATCGTCGAGGCCATGTTCAGCCATACAGCCACTCTAAGCCTACACGCCGAGAATCTGAGTATCTCTTTCAGAAACGGTGCCCACTCATCACGAATGGATTGCTGTCGAAGCTTCTGGACACAAATTTAAACCAAATACAAGCCTCAGTTTGAAAATTACGGGTCACGCAGTAGACGACGACTTGACAGGTTCGAGGCGGACGGCAGTCGCTTCGGGTGGTGCCGCCATGTTTATTTTTCCGGTGCGGTCGTCTGTTCAGTCTGCCCATCGTCTGGATGGGCGGCGGATTAAGCGTCTGCTGCACAGACTTGCGCGGAGCCGTCCGTCGTGTGGATACACCATCAGCGTTGACTGCTGCATTGTGGCGTGGTGGAGCACTGCCATTACGAATCCCCTCACAAACTATGAGCTACCAAGCTGCACTAAGACCAGTTTCACGTCTTTGCGCACTCAAGAATGACAGCACGCATGCATGCGCACTCAGATGTGCATACATACAAATTCTTGATTACGTCTCTCATTGTATTGTTACACTAAGGTACGTTTTAATACTGGATAAAATTGCTGCTTAATTTGCACATCACATAGCATTAATTATAAAAAATTCAGCATGTGCATATTATAGCCGGCTATAAAGAAAAAAAAGTTACGGGGCTCCTTCCAACACATCATGCTGTGTTTCGCAAGCTGTTCCAACAATGAAATAGAGATGATTACACAATGGTGGCCGCTTTTCATAAGTTAGCTTCGCTGGAATACATCCGAATTTGGTTTCGTGTCGTGGTGAATTGTGCAAGCTATTTCCGGCCCAAATTTCTTTTTAAAGAGTTGCACGCATTCACCATCATCATCCTATCTTAAAGTTCAATGCAGAACGAAGGCGCCTCCCTGCAATTATCATTGTCTTGCACTAGCTGATGCGAACTTGTGCTTTAAAATTTCATCATCCTTGGCGAAGCTTCCCTTCCCTTGGCGCCCATTCTGCAACTCTAATGGTCCTCTGGTTATCTACCCTATGCATTACATGGCCTGCCCAGCTTCATTTTTTCCTCTTAATGTCTACTAGAATATCGACCATCCCCATTTGCTCTTATCCACACCGCTCTCTTCCTGTCTCTTAACATTTATCATTGCATTGCTCTTTGTACGGTCCTTAACGTGTTCTCGAGATTCTTCGTTAACCTCCAGGCTTATGTGCCATACTGCATGCTTAGAAGAACGTGTCTACCAAGTTGACATTTTCAAATTCCCCGATTTTTTTCAGGTTTTCACCAAGTTTCACGTCAAGATGAGCTGACACCATGTCACCTGATGCTGTCACTCTCTGGTAAGCATGTTAAAAAAATAAAAACAATGCAGTTTGAACAGTAAGGAGTAGTGTTTATTTTATTCAAAATAGAAAATTGAAACGAGGGGTTTGTAAAATGCACAGCTACTAAAATATCTTCGAAAGAAACTCTGTGTCCCTTTACTCTGAAGGCTGACCAGCGAAGCTGCGTATGTGGGCCCCTTAATGGTGAACTGCACCTCTGCTGCGGGTCAGCCTGGTATTGCACTACCTATGGGATTGGCCCATGTGTGGGGAGTGCTTAAAGCCTGCTTCATCTCCGCCGCAGGTTGGACTAGCATTTCACGACCTTCGGGATCAGCCCACATATGGGGAGTGCTTAATGCTTTCTTCACTTCTGCCTCGGGTTGGCCTGGTATTGCAATTTCTTCAGGATCGGCCCATCGTATGAAAAATTGTTGGTCTATGCGCGGATGCGATCCGCCAGATCCTCGCAATAGACAGCTTCACTGTAAAAAAAAAAAAAGTGGTCTAGCTCAGGGCAAATAGTCGAACATATTAAAATGTGAATAAAAAGAGATGCATACAAAAGCAAATAGAGCTATTTGTATTAACTGATAGCAAGCTCATTGGTATTATGCCCGAACTTTGTCACATATCAGATTCTCCAAGCAACTGGAAAGTCAACCTCAACTGTCCTGAGATACTCTCAGACTGCACATAATGCCTCAGTGTTGCATTTCACTGCACTGTTTAAGGGGTTTATTTTGGTGTGGATGTGGGTAACCTGCATCTTAGTGTCAGCCAACACTTTGCTTTTTGAGCTCAAGCTCCTTCAAAGAGGCGGCGGCACAGTTCCTTTCCCAGTCATTCCTCAAAGCAATGGTCCTTCCTATTCTTGTCCTCGTTCCGCTGCGTGTTCGCCCCATGGACCATTTGAAGCATCCTTTTGATCAGTTGTACAGTCCGATTTTTCAGAGTCCCTAAGGGCCGCTACAATGTCTGAAAAAAAATGAATGCATGTCTTTTACTGCCCTTAAGGGCCCAAATCGCCACAGGCATGTCCGAAAAAGCTCTGAAGGTCTGCCAGTACACTTATTAGGCATATAGGTGCTTGCACTGTGACAGGAGATGGCAAGTGCACGTATATGTGCTGCGTCCCATACACTTCACCGCGTAGCATCACTGTGCTGAGGCAAAGCTGCCTTTCGAGGACCAGCAATATGCAACGCGCCGTGCTATACGTGGATTGCAGAGGCAGAGTGGGTACCATTGCTGACAGCGGTGAATTCTTTCAATGAAAAAGACAGCACTGAATGGCAAGAACCGTAATAGCATACCTAGGCCTAGCGTTCCCGCCATGGTGATTACAGTGGCCAGTGGATCTGCGTGTGAGAGTGTCAATTCAAGGTGGCGAGATAACACGGCCGTGTTGACTTTGATTAATGCCATTTCAAATCTGCAGTTGCGGATCAATGGTAAATATCTCGGCAACAGTGGGGACAAATTACTAGTGATTGAGGACTTTGACCAAAAAAGAGTTAGAGTGTGTTTGAAGATTAATATGCAGAAGACAATGTTCAAGAATTCACATCGCCAGTCAGCCTCTAGAGCCTGTACAGGAGTAATTTTACCTAGGTCAGTTGCTCGCAAGGGACCCTGATCATGAAAAGGCAATTTACTTAAGAATAAAAATGGGTTGATATGCATATGGCAGGCATTACCAAATTATGGCTGGGAGCTTACCACTGTCATTGAAAAAAAAAAATTAAATTATGGGGTTTTACGTGCCAAAACCACTTTCTGATTATGAGGCACGCCGTAGTGGAGGACTCTGGAAATTTCGACCACCCTGGGTTCTTTAACGTGCACCTAAATCTAAGTACACAGGTGTTTTCGCATTTCGCCCCCATCGAAATGCAGCCGCCGTGGCCGGGATTCGATCCCGCGACCTCGTGCTCAGCAGCCCACCATAGTCACTGAGCAACCACGGCGGGTGTCATTGAAAAGAAAAGTGTACAACCATTGCATTCTACTAGTGCTAACATATGAGGCACACATTAGAATCGGGTAAATACCGTAATTAAACGTTGTGATATATGGTTCTTGCTTGAAAAGTTTCCTAGGGCAAGCATAAATGGGAGCTGTTGACACGCGATCACACGTGTTGAATGCATACATTGTTTCCTAAGCATCGCCGAGGTAGACGTGCTGCCACTAAAGGGGTCGCTATTGGGTTCACCATAGGGGTCAACAGCAAGTCACTGTTCCAAGTTCAAATTATCCTGCGAAGGCCAATTTTACGATCAAAATAAGAGATTCGGGACTGTAGAAATGTATGACTGCTGGCCAAGACCTTTGGCCAGGATTGAATTACCCGGAGTCGAATTAACAGAAGTCGACTGTACCATATATAAGGCAGTGGACTTTGCAGCGAGAATGTATCTCCTACTACACACAGCAGAATATTGGCATACTGCAGTGCTCAGTGGCTGCAGAACAGTAGACTTTGATCCCTGCTGAAATTCCCAGCCGACACACGTGCATTTCTATAGGTCCAAACTTTAGTTATTTTGATACTAAAATAGGCCTTCACCCAATAATTCCAACTTGAGCAGTCGGCATGCATGCCGACCCCTACAGTGGACCCAATAAGCGACCCCTTTGGTGACATACCTTAGAGGACAGTAGATGTGTTAAACAGACTTTATCTCCTGCAGGAAATGCCTATTTTCTGCCTGCCCAGGAGGAGCTCCAAGCAGTAATCACAGATCAAAACGTCTGATTGTGTTATTTACCCATTTCTAATGTGCCATCTTTAACAAAACTTCCTTGGCAATTTTCGTATGCTTTACCGCATAACACGAATGTATTGCAGCGTAGCTCACTTTGGAAAATTGGTTGCAATGTGCAACACATTGGACCCTTGTCCATTTTTTTAAAAATAGAAATTGTGTGCGCATTTGATTTCTCTTTCATTTTAGGGGCTTTTGTCCTTTCTATGCTAGTTTACACTTTGGACACACAGACAGCGGGCGTGTGTTTCACTCTGGGGCATGTTAGAATCTGTACGTAAACCATGGCAAATAAATCAGTCATGCGTGTTGGCATTTCTTCTGCATCTTCTTAAATTTGACCCACCAAATAATTCAATCTGTTTCATCAGTCCCGTCAGAGTCGAATTAACGGAATGAAGTTAACTGCATTTTGCTTGCTGCTCAAAAGTATGAGCTTGAATAAAAAACTTAACATTACAACACATAGGACATAAAGGAGACAAATGAAGTGCTGCAACATGTGCCAACTTGCCTAAGTTAGCACTATATAAGCTTAAACCCAGATGTGCCAGCTGCATTAAGATTGTGACAAAATGTAAAATCGCATGTGCTGGAGACTGAGTAGGTTGGCTTTCCTTCTTGAAAAAGTGTTGCAGAGTGCCTGTTAAAGATTCACTGATTAATGCTGTCAAACTGTCAACAAGGCTGCCAAAAATTATTCTTAATACAACCCTTTCATAGACACAACAAGGTAACAAATTGTTTTGTGTGTGAAGCATTAAGAGTATATTCATGATCAAATATTGTTCTTAAAAAGTGACCTCAACGAGACAGCATACGACACTACACAAGATCTAACTCACCGTGTGAGCCCGGACTCCCTCTCGGCAGGATGGGCAAGCGAGCGCGATCCCCTCGTCACTTACAACGATCTCACCCAGCATTACAAGTTAGTCAAGAGAACCATGCTGCTACCACACAAAGCGCCCAATAAAGCACAAGAAGTCATATACAGGTGGCTTCAGACGGGCACCTACCCATGCCCGGCCTTCCTGCACAAAATCTTTCCGGATGCGCACCCTCACAATGCGTGTCTCTACTGTAAGGATGTAGCTAGCCTTGATCACATGCTCTGGGCTTGCCCCCTGGTGCTGGGACCACCAAGGGAGAGTGGGACCAAGCTCCACACAGCTCGGACCTTGAAGCACAGCTCTGGGCTGTCCATCGAGCCTGCGACGCGGCGGAGGGGCATGGCCTCTCTGTCCCGACGTGGGATTGGCCCGCTGCGCACCAATCGCATGTACCAACGGACCGCAAGAAATTTATTCATCCATCCATCCATCATCAAAGCAGTTGTCAGAAAACATACTGCAGGGAACAGCTAAAACACTATGCATTTCTCATTATAGCGATATTATGTGTGCGTGAGTTTAATAAATAGATAACTTGCAGGCGTGTGTATGGCAAATTCAGATGCTAACTTCACCAAAGTCATAAAAGCACACAGCACTCTACTTAAAAGAAATCTGAGCATTTGGCCACTGTTGTGTCACCAATGTGCACTGTTATAGCCGTCTTCATTACGAAGCAGAAATACACCCAACAAACTATTTTTTGGGCATGCATGAGAATTCGGGTATCTTTGCAACACCGCCACGTACCTCATGGAGGCAATTAATTATAAGGACAGCTGAAATTTTGGATGCTGAAATGCTTTGCCTTCATAGTGCGGAAGGCACAACCATTGTTGAGTGTTGTATTATGCCGGTTTTCAGGCGTCAATTTTGCTGCAATATAGCTTGCTACGGAAAGAAGCTTATGCAATGTATCGTGGTGAAGCATACCAGCAGTGGAAAGGGGCCATTGTAACATGGCATGATTTACATTTCTTTATTTACACACATACATACTCTCTTCTGTTACAGCACAAGCACCAAGAAGCCTAAGAAGTGTTGTGGTTGGTTTACAAAATTAAGAAAAATTAAATTATGGGGTCTTGTGTGCCAAAACCACTTTCTGATTATGAGGCATGCCGTAGTGTGGGACTCTGGAAATTTCGACCAACTGGGGTTTTTTAACGTGCACCTAAATCTAAGTGCATGGGTGTTTTCGCCTTTTGCCCCCACTGAAATGCGGCGGCTCTGACCGAGATTCGATCCTGCGACCTCGTGCTTAGCAGGCCAACACCACAGCCACTAAGCAACTAGGGTGGGTACAAAATTAAGTTCCTTGCCTATCCAAACAAAAATGTTTGCAACATGATGTGCATGGTATACCGTCCTTGGGAAGGCAAGCTTAATTGGTTGCTGTTGGCTTTGTGTCTTGCTTCACTCTTGAGCAGCACTTACTGACTCACAGCAATAACAAGCTCCACCAAATGGCTAGATTACTTCTGTACTACTCCAAGTGTCCCAAAATCTTTTGGAACACGAAGTAGAAAAAAAAAATTCTGCTCCTAAACTGCTCCAGAATGACAACTTTGTGCTTGAAATCCTGAACTGTCTTGACCACCACCACTGAGGGGTTGATCTTCAACATCACTTATGTACTTAAGATAAAATCTTGAGTAACACTTACTGGTTGTCTAAACATTTTGAAATGGTTTCACAGGTTCTAATTTAACCCTTGTTATATGCACTTTTTAAAACATAACAGTGAATAACAATTTTGGTATCAATTTCGGTAACATATTTCAGTATTCTACAGTTGATTTGGAGGATTATGCGCCATCACTGGTCTGCAATTATGGAAGTTTAGAGATAAAAAAGTGGGGCAAGAATGTCTACGTTTTACACATTGTCGTTGTACAGAACAAAACCTATGCAAGTTGCTATAAAACTTATTTATATAGTATTTTAAATTACCCGAAGAGAGTATGTAAACAGCTGGGGTTTCATAGTTCTAGGTTCTTGTTATGTTTTCGACTAGCACCTCCCTTTAAATGGCAGTAAAAGGCATGCATTAATTTTTTTTTGACTGCCTGATTTTCTAAATGTTTTGTTTTTGCAGTCCTCAGGGAACCACCCCTTGCCGCCAAGAAAAAGCACCTTTGACTGTAGCAGTAATCAGTGATTCGCCTAATTGGCAAACAGTTCAGGATGCCAAACAGCCTCGAGCCAGCTGTACCTCTGACAGAAGGCACTAATACACAGTGCAATGCACTGTTTCTGCACTCTAGACTGTGGGATTCTCATCCCTTACTCTTGGGTCAAAGGGACGACAGTACAGTAGTGCAAACAATCACAAGGGAATTTATTGCACGTTTCATAGATCAATGCCTGCTAGCCAAGTTGCTATCCACAAAACATGCCAATGGGCGCGTGACAAATCGCGGAAGTCCGACTCACCGTGACCGGATAGCGAGCGAATATGTTTGCCCCTTGCTGGATCCCAACGCCTGGTTGTTCGTGTGCACGGTCACGCGAACGGTGGCTCTTTCACACAAGGCCTCACGAGACGGTCTTGCAGAAGCATGGATCGGTGCACGCGTGGCACGTCCGCACTGCTTGCCGTCCCAAACCAAAGAGGAAGCGTGTTCTCCCTTGCGCCCCCAAGTAACCCTGCCGTGAGGCGGCGTTCGCAGTGCAACATTTGCGCCATCTCTCGCATGGCCTGAGGCCCGCAGCGAAGCCGCAATGCAGGAGACGGAAGCTATACAGGAAAAACAACATATCAGGGGACGTGCGACAGTCGCACATCCCCACAAGACAAATGTGATAAGAGCTGTATTGTGTGACCTATCATAACTGCGTGGTGCCAATACAGACAGGATATGCAGGGCATGTAGCGATGAGGACAGTAGCAATGGAATGATATCACCAGTGTACAGAGCGATGAATTCATTCTTGCTCTGTTACTGATAATCGAGAACTGCATCAATTAAAAAATGTGAGAAAAATTAAGAGAAAAATCATGTGTGAAGGAATACTACTCATCATATCTATTGCAATTATTCTCAGACAGCATTCCCTCTTTTTTGCTTTTATTATTAGTGCATTTATATAGTACTGCTCACCTGCTGTTCCATGTGTTCCATCGACACATACATGATCAGTTCCAAGCCTCTTGAAAAGCTCCTGTTGTGGTGAGGTCATGATGACTAGCATAAAATATGTCATCCAAAAGGTCCTCATTTTTTCTCTAAAAGAATGGCACTTTTTGGTGTTTAAAGAAGAGCAATGGGTTCTCCTTTTCACTATGCATCCTCTCAACCCAGAGTTGCACGCTCATAGTCATTATCATGCAGCCGCTCGGTCTTTGAGACTCTGGCATCCCTCATTATGTTGCGGAGACCCTGCTTGCTTAACAGGTTAATGCGGTGCAATGTCTCATCCACGTTGGACCGCACATTATCCAGTACTGCATCAATGGACACGCCTTCTCGCAGCTTGTCTTGAGAGAGTAGAGAAAAAGTGTATGTTAGTTGAAGCATAAGTAACTATTACCGAGCACGCAAGGAAGTGAAATGGGCACTGATGAATGTTTTTAATATCATTATTTAGAATTCCTTTAATTGAATAATGAGTTGCATTGCCTTACAAAAACCTTTTGCAATGGTGTGTGTCAAATAGTTCAAGCTGTTGCAATTTTTGTTCTTTTTAGGTCAGTTCTTTGCATGGACATGGTGCTATGCAGCCTTCAGCTGCTGAAGAGGCAAGATTACATTTCTGAATTACACTACACGATTACATTACATTTGAAGAGGCAAGATTACATATTTAAGTGTTTCAATGTTTGGTGTCATTGATAAACCGTCATAGGGATTATCTGCACCAGTGCTATCAGGTACGTAAGTGAAGAAATTTATTGTGTGTACCAAGTTTACAGCTAGGCTGCCAATTTCATCCTTCACTGTTGGTAACCTTGTCCGCACAAAAGACATTACTGAAGCATTGTGAAAGCATTGCACTGGACTGGACATGTGAAGATTGTGGTTCATATCCTACCCAGGGCAAAAATGTCTTCCACTTTTATTTCCTTTACTAAATATTGCCATTATTTACAATTTCTATCCTTCAGTTAGAACTTCATTTTCCAATTACATTCCATAGCAGAAGTTATTGCCACTTCCATAGTGGCATGCCACCATAGAAGGGCAAAACAGAGTCGGCAATCGAAAACGTGCAGCATTTCCAGATTAACTTAAATATAAACATCACTGTTACTGACTGCATTGATGGACATAATTTGATTAATGTCAATATAAAAATTTTCAATTAAAGCTTTCAGCAATTATTTATAGAGTTGATTTATCAGTCACTCATCCATATTTACGGAGCAGACACACCTGTGAACGTATGCTTTGAAGGCTATGCAGTCATGTGGGTTTTTGAGTTAAAGGCATTATTTCAGTCAAGTAGAGTACTGACTGGACACTTGAAGCTGTTTTACGAGTTCATGTCTAATACCCAGGGTGTCTACCAAGTTGACATTTCCAAATTCCCCGAGTGCCATAGCAAATTTCCCTGAGTGATGCAGAACTATGTTTTATATCAACACGGGCTGAAACCATATCACCTGATGCTGTCACTCTCTAGTAAGCACATGAAAAAAAAAAGCAACTTAATCCAATTTGAATACTAAGGAGCAGTGTTTATGTTATTCAAAAAGAGAATAGACAGCGGGGGTTATTAAAATGCACAGCAAATAAAGTGTCTTCGAAAACAATTGCAAATAGGGTCGGACATCATCAAATACGAATAAAAAGGAGATGCATACAAAGGCAAATATTTTCTAATATGAGCTATTTCTATCCACTGATAGCAACCTCAGTGGCATGAGGCCTGAACTCTCACAATTGAGATTCTGTCTCAACAGCTCGTAAGTCAACCTCAACAGTCCTGACATACTCTCAGCCCGCGCACAACGCCCGAGTGTTGTGTTGCATTGCTTCAACGAGTATTTTGGTTTGGATGAGACACACCTGCATATCGGCATCAGCCAAAACTTTACTTTTTGAGCTCGAGCTCTTTCAAAACGGCGGCAACAAGCTTCCTTTCTCGTTTATTCCTCAATGCGTAGATCACTTCTGTTTCTGTCCGCCCCAAGGACCATTTGAAGCATCTTAATCAGTTGCACAGCCCACGACCGATTTTTCGAGCTCCCTAGGGGCTGCGAAAACGTCTGAAAAATCGGCCAGTTGGAAAAAAATAAATGCATGTCATTTACTGCCCTTAGGGGCAGTAATGTCATTTACAAGGAATGACATTTCCTGATAATGCCATTTCTTTGGTGTCACACGGTAAAAGGTAAGGACATTTTCGAAAATGACATTTACAAACAAATGAGTTCGCCAAACTCATTTGCATTCGTTTGGAACTGAATGTGTATCCTCGACACCACAAGTTTACCAGTGTTTTGCAAACAGTACATGCTTCTTTTTTGTTTTAACAAGAAATAACTGTTATTCTATCCATTTTATTACCTAATTATTGATTTAACGACATTAAAGTCCATTACGTGCGTAAATTCAGAAAACTACTCTCAGTTTAGTGACCAGACAGCCCTCTTTCGCTGCAGCAGTTGTGTTGGTTCTCACCGGAGAATCGGCCGCGACCACTTCAATTGACTTGGCGTAAAAGCGTGCGCGTGTTTTCCTTTGGCACGCTCCAAGAATGAGGATATTAGAAGCTCGCATGCACATCAGAACGGCGATGACATGCAACTTCCCTTCTCTTACCACTTTAGCAGATGTAGCGGACGAACGTATCGTTCTCTTCGCCCTGTTGCTTGCCTTAGCTGGATTCGACTTCGTTGGCAATGTCGACAAGTTAGTGATCAAACGCTACGGTTTGAAAGCAACGATCACATATTCTAGTGGAATTTAGCATATTGGAAAATAATTATTGGACAAAAGTGGGTTTGAGGCGTGTTTTTTTTACTATCGTCATTGTCATCATTTTCAAATGACAGTTTTCGCCGTGTGACAGCGCACTGTGATAATGACATTAATCGCAAGAAATGTCATTTGTTGGAAATGACATTAGATTTGCCATGTGACGGGGTATAAGCCTAATTATCGTGATCGTTCCAATCATGTTTTATTCACATAGCTGATTCATGAGCGTTCAAAATATTTAGGTACCATAGGTGCCACTATTCTTTTCATATTCATCCAAGCGTATTATACAACAGTGTAACTTATATATGCAAGACCAACATGAGACATTCTTTTTCTCCAGCAATGTGCTTGCAGTTTATTTTGCCTGCTAGAATGTGCGGCTCATGAAAATTTTTTTTACTGAAGTTTAGTGCCCTGAAATAGGTAAGTACGACATTTTAGGATAAGTGTATAAACATGCACAATCGCATTTCACGATGCTGACCCAAGTTAAGATAGATGCATCTTATACAATGAGTTATATACACATATTTTTTCTTTGAAGGTTGTGAAAAGAGGGGGAAAGGGGGTGACTTGTACAACAGTTCAAATTATAGTCCAGAAAGTATGGCACATGGTTTGTGAGCCCTACATATGGTAGAGTAAAATACAACTTGAGCTGATGAAAGTTTCACATGGAAAGCACATCTGCTATGGATGACCTACAGTAGTGGTGAGAGGTCGCAGTTTCATCAATGTCTGTGATACTTGCACATCAGTTTCAGCAAAATGGCAGACATAATTATGTACAATGCACCTTAATTAATCCGAAGTGGAAATTATTCCAGCTTACTGCTATTTTGAGACATTGAATCCCACTAGGATCATAAGTCATACCAATCCAGTTAACTGCAAGCCTGAAAAATAAAGCAGAAAGAGAAAAAGCCACAGTCTGCTGCGTGGCCTACAGTGCACCAGGAGGCACTACACCTTCCTGCTTGGTACATGAAGTGATGCAAACAAGTATAAAATAACTAAAGTCGTTGCCTTCAATAAGAATAGCCATATAGGTCAAATATAGGCCACTGGCTGTGCCAAGGTAGTTGTTACCACTGTGAAATTGGAGAACGGTTCCCTTTTTTCTCTCTCTCTCTGAACTCTTCAGGCATTGATACAATGTAGCAAAATGATAAACATGTTTATGATGTCTTTAACTATAATGCCCTGCAGTCAGTAAAGGTGGCCTCGAATTATGTGGAAATCATGAATTTCAAATGCACTAACATGTGCTCCAATTTCATTGCATGGTCTGGCATGAGTATTGCCTTGTATTTGGGATGTTGAAAACTCAACAACCACTCTTTATGTATTATAAAGCAGAGCAAAAGCGGTTTCTTACCAGCAATAGCAGTTCTTTCTGACTTGGACAGAAAAACACGACCCAGTTCAAAGTCGTGGCCTCTGTGCTTGAATTGGAAAACCACATACATACCTGTGTTGTCTTCAGTCACAGCCATTGCCGCAAAACATCTTTTTCCACACTTAACACTTGAAGGCCGCTTCAGCTTTTGTTTACTTGTAGCTGTGGAAAAAGATACCCTGGTGGTTTATTCTAACTTAAGCACTGGACTTCCAGCACATGCTTAATGGTGGTTCTACAACCCCATTTACACCATTTAGCTACTATTCAACTTGCCTGAAACCTGGCTACGTGAACGGCGCAAAGGTGCGGTATTTTCACGCTTTCAGGTCAACGCAGCGTTTTCAGCAGGGGTATGAGAAGAAGACTTAAATATAGGAAACAAATAGTGAACGTGCAAGTAATTCAGTTTGAGATGGATCATCTACTAGACTTTTCAAATATTGAGTAATATTTGCAGTAATGCAATGGATTGCCCGAGGTCAATGCATTGCATGCAGCATTTCAAGGGCACTTGGTTTGTCTCTAAACAAGAACACAAAACAAATCTGCGTTTTTACATGCCAATACCATGATCTGATTATCAGGCATGCCTCTCTCAGTAAAAATTCGTCCTGGCTGTCAACACCAATCGAAGCAATTACTATATGCAATGCTAACAGGGTACGGTGACAAAAGCAGCATTCATAGCAAGCACAATGGCATGCGCTAAGACCCATTGACCACTGGAAGGCACACAGTTTGCATTGCATACATGTTCTTGCACGTGGTTCAGAACTGTATGGCAATTTGTGATCCTTTAAGTACAGAAACTAACTTCTGTGCACACTTGTGATGGTTGTTGACTTGTGAAAAGAGGGGGAGGTTACTTGTGCCAGGTTCAAATTATTGTCTGGAAAATATCGTATATGGTTTGTGAACCCTGCATATAGTAGAATAATATGCAAGTAAAAGTGATGAAAGCTTCACATGGAAAGCAGATCTGCTGTGATCTTATGCACTCATACAGCAGTGCTTCATCAGTTATCAAAAACCCGTACGAATGATCTCGGAAACAATCGCCAATCGTACCAATATATTAACACCAAGCTTCCTGCGACTGCTTGCAGCCTATATCACAATCAACAAAAGCTAATTTCATGGCACACTACCCTAACCATTGGCCCTAATCAGCACCGTTTCATCAGGTCGGTTGGGTATCAGCAACTAAAGCTACAGTTAGCTGATGAATCGACTCATATCTATTGGCAGAGGCCAGCAAACCACCTTGTAACAAAAGAGTGCATGGAATGGTAGCAATGTTGTTTGCGTCCACCACTGCCATCTTTGCATCCATTTGTGCTATGGCCCCTCCTTCTGGACGCCGTTCATAGCCTCGCGGCAGTCTCTTGTCGAGCTTCTTGCATCGTTATCGGGTGTAATACACTTGTGCATATGCCATAGTGCATATGAAAGCACATGCGTCATTTGCAATGCACATAAGACATTCACCTTCACTTCTTTTGTTATGTGTGACAGAGCGAATTGTTTTAGTGCAGTTGTAATTTCTTGCCTCTCCGACGCCTAGGCACACAGCTGCTTTCATCAGCCCACAAAACATTTATTTAATTATTTACAAAGGCTTTCTACCTACTTAAATAAAAGTATTTGCAACATACTGGCATGGTACCAATTGGCTGGTTCTGGGTGTTAAAATTTTCTTAAATGTGTAAGCATCTCTATGTTTACCAAACGTCCATCACGCAAGATAAAAATGTGGGCCGATCCCAGAGATAGTGCAATACTGGGCCGACCCACGGCGGAGGTGAACAGCCTTCAAGCACTCAACAAAGTGAAAAGTGCATACAATATAGATAGAGCATGCAGCAGCGAGTGGCTTTACCTTTGTTCTGCCTGTCGCTACCACGAGATCGAAGCAGCGCTCGCAAATCTCTCAGCACACACCGCACCATGCCCCTTTCGCAGATCGCTTTCAAGATATGGGCCCGCTCTTCAAGGCAAAGCGATGAGAACACGGCGTTCAAGATATGGTCCACGCAGCGCATAATGGTTTGACGTAGATGGATAAGGCACTAAAGAGCAGTATCAGCTTGTAATGATCAGAACGTCATCAGCACACCTGGTGCTGCCGTCTGCAGCAGTCCGTGTTGCTGCGACGCTGCTGTTTATACCGGTCATATTAACTTCCATAACACTTTTTTTTGTTCAAGTACTCTAAAGAGCCCAGGAGGCATAGGGGTGGGGGATGTTACGATTGGCCAGCGGGGATAGTGACCTTCTGGCTTCACTGCAATGAATCGCTTCGTGAAGCCAACAACACGCCCCCTTCGAATAGCCCTTCGGAGCCAGTAAGGCTAGACACGTTTGGCGGACAGGTTTGTTAGCTGGTTCGCTGTCACCTTCAGGGACCAATTGGAGCAAGAAAACTCCTGGAAATGTTTGTTCTATGGCGTTCCCCCATGTACTCTGGTAAAAGTCACAGTCATGACAGATTCAGCAGCTAACTGCAGAGTCAGCTCAGGAACCAAGACGTGCCAGCTTGAGTCAAGCGTGACAACACCTGTCTATGAGGCCCCACTCATTTTGGTGTGTTCAGTAAAACAAAAGTGCAAGAGAGTGTGTGAACCTTCGCCCTCAAAGGCGGGTACTTCGACGACTTTGGACGCTTTGGTTGGATGAAGGTTGGATGGCAGCTTTCCCTGGCCTAGGGTTCTAGTAAGGACAGAGAGTGTTTAAGCATTTTCGGCTGTTCAGTGTGCATTTCAGTCATGCTAGACTGATCAGATGTAATGTTCTCCACCCTTCATGTAGATATTGTAAATAAATCCCCTACTCCTCATTCTTAATGAGAACAAGTTCCTCCCTTCAACAACATCCTTAGCATGAATGAGTCGAACAATGGTATGGGCCAGGTACCCTTTTCATGGCAGACACCAACTCTTACAGGGATTACAATGAAAGGAGCAAAAAATACCAAAAGTACACAACTAAACAAGAAATATGAATTGGAAGAACATGAATTAGTGCAAAAAAATGACTTATTACAGGGTATATACAGTGTGTGAAAAAAACATAGTAATGACAAGGTTCAAGGTTCCTAAAATACTTGACTTGTCACAATGAGCTGTTTCACATTACAAAACAATGGAAAAAAATTTAAGTATAGATTCCTAAACAGGAAAGCAAAATTGCATATTAAATAAGAACATCAAGAAATGCAACTGGAACAGAACAGCAAGGTAAGAGGTAGTTCAGATATCTAGGAACAACTTCAAATTATGTACAAATGAGTCGTGTCAGATAGCGAGGAGGAGAGGTGAGTGGAAAAACGGATTAGTGTGGGCGAAGATGGGTGCGATTTTAAGTTGGTGATCAAGCCGTCAAGACACGCGTCACAAGCTAGTCTGATATTTAGAGTAACGTGGGACAACCGATTGGAGTAAAGTTTATGAAAGAAGGACAATATTGTCAGAAGCCTGCGTATATTGAGAGGAGCTAAATTAATTTAATATTTGATTTCCGTAACTCTAGATGTATGCGGGTAGTTTCTTGTGATGAAGCGAGCAACCTTATTTTGCAAGGACTAGTTTGTGTTCGAGGTAGGCCTCGACACAAACTAGAGTCAGAGTCAAGTAAGCGAGAAATTTTGTCTTGGAGTTAGCCGAGTGCAAATAGTGCCTTATGAAGCCAAGTGATCTGGTTGCTTTAGTAGAGTTTGCCGTTTTTACACTCTGCTAAGCAGCTGAGCGGAAGCACGAATGCACATGCGCCCTCCGCTTAGGTGCAAGCGGGCTGGCGGAGTCAGAAACACGGTCCGCTTACAAGCTGCCTGAGCAGAAGGTTGCTGCCATTTTTTCCTAGCAAGGGTGGTCGATGCACACACCCACTCTGGCTCGTGCATTGAGGCACCTTGCCTGTCTTGCTCTTTACAAGATAGATTTGCACAGACGAAGACTTATGTCTGCTAGAAGGTGCGCATGCCGACCCATTTGAAAACCTCGCAGCGCGGGAGTATGTGATGCACGCTGTGCAGCAGGTTAGCATCAGAAAGTACCAGATTGGATGCAAAATGCAAGCTCGCTGGCTATCACGTGGCATTCCCCAAGATGCATTCCAAGATGGGGTTTATTTTCCAGTGGATAAAATGGACCGGTAACGCATTACAAGTTCATGTTTAGATGCTTTATGGACAAATAAGCTATATGTTTTCGTTTTACTTATAAGTTGCCGACTATGTAAATTTCATAAGTTGCCGAAAAGATGCCGATTATGTAAGTTTCATCTTTCCAATAACGTAAATTTTTATGAGAATAAACAATGTTGTCTTTTTCTAAAATTGATGGGAACCTTATTTCTGGATCAACCCTCGTATGTCTATCATGTCATTAATGTAAATGTCGAAGGGGACCTAAAATGATGCCCTGTGGGACACCTAACAATATTGCCCTGTCGAAGGAAATACTATTTCCAATGACAATGTATTGCCTGCAATCAAGCAGATACGAACACAACAAAATGTGTCATTCCGTGTACACCGTTGGCAGCGAACTCTGTTAATAAAATCTTGTGTTGCATTGTCAAAAGCCTTGCTGTAGTCAATAAATATCCGGACTACTAGGTTTCATTTTTCTAGCTTCTTGATTAACGCCTGCTGAACAAGCAGTGCAGTTTCGGTAGAGCAGGTCATCAAAGCTGTTTCTCCATCGCCAGGGTTCGTGTCATGCTCTCCAACCATGATTCCTCACTCCTTTGTGCCCTCCAGAGGGGCACGGTCATGGCCCCCCAAACAAGGGGCTTAAATCACCACAGCAATTAAATTGAAATTTTTTGCTTTTAACATGCTTCAATGCAATACATTGCATAAGCTTCCCTGCTTAACTCAACTGTAATGCGGCAGAGGTGACTTAAGGAACACTTTCTAGACATGCCAAACAATATGTGCATTCTGGTCGGAACTACACCTGACTTAACATTCCGACACGTCGGCATGTGGATGGCCCTTGTGCAGTTTAAGAGCACGAATACGCATGCTGGTTGTGGCTTGAGGAAATGTGATTGCTTAAACAAGTTTCAATGCCAATGCCCTAGACTGAGCTTCACCGCAATGCAGTTGTGTTATGCACTGGAGCTTCCGTGATGTATTGCGGTCCATCACTGCAGCAACGTCAGAACCTGCTTTGAATGGGTGTCAGGTGAGTTATTAGATGTCTCGGTGCTCATATTGTGACAGATGACGGCACATGTGCGCATGTATAGCCGGGAACATGTGCAAGGCTGTGTTGCAGTCTCGTATACGGAGCTTGCATATGGGCGAAGCAAGGGCCCAAATCACCACAACCCTGCCGGAAATAGCCCTAAATCCCTGCCTGTACACTTCTTAAGGGTCTCGGCGCTTTTACCGTAACCGGAGATTGCACATATAATAGTATATTTTCAAAACTTAGCTCATTGGAACATCTTCCTGTTCATGCTACGCACACAAAAATGAGGAATAAGAGAAAAATTATGCAGATCCCACACCCTGTGGGAATTGATGTAAATGAAGCTTTCCATGCTGGATGCTCTGATTGACGATAATTAGCAGTGTTGACGGCTAAAGCTTAATTTCTTTAACATTTAGGCTAACATGAGATTGGCGAATTGATGTTAAACGTTACCTTGTTACCTTGTAGGCACCACTGCTGTTTGCCTGCGCAATAGGCAGAACACACAGGGAGGGGTATTTGCATGAGGCATTGTGGGCCATATATTATAACTCCTGAGAAGGTTGAGTGTTGTCATTTCCTCATATGGCACATCGCGCTATGGCGGAAGTATTAAACTTGGATTGTGGGGCTGTACGTGCCAAAACGACACTCAGATTATGAAGCACAGCATAGTGGCAGACTCCAGATTAATTTTGACACCGTGATGTTCATTAATGTGTCCCAAAATCTAAGTGCAAATGGGTTTTCTATTTTGCCCCTGTCGAAATGTGGCTCCCGCGATTGGGATCAAATCCATGACCTCTCGCAATGCCATAGCAGCAGAACTAATGCGGCGGACACAGAAGTGTTGATTTGACGGTCAACCACTTCTGTAGTGTTTCCTGGACGCTGCGGTGCGTTTTAATTAATGCGGCTCTGCTTCTGCACGCCCTGTGTGAGTTGCTCGCTTGACATATTTGCATGGTGTTTATTTTTTCAGAAATAGCAGCAACATATTGCACTGTGCCTTGAACATAAGCACCCCGCAACCGCTGTTGTATGTTAGTGGAGTTTCCTTGCCTTCTCACGTCACTTCCCCCATCTTATATGGGAACTGCGTCTTCTCCCTCTTCTCTCTACAGTTCTATCCGTGTCCCCTCTGGCCTCGCACGTAAGCATTGCAGTTTCTTCAGTGCTTCCGAAAGGAGTCACGGATAATTGCAGCTGTCAGGTGGCTAATGTGACAACAGCCAGGGAGCTCCAGAGGGCATTGTGCACATTCGATGCGGTGGGGTGAAAACAAGCTTCTCCCATCTCCTTTCCTCTCTTACTTGTGCCTGTCATGTATATACACACTCTGAACACCCTCCTCCCCCCTCCGACGTGGTGTGTGTGACATCAGCAGCTGGAGTGGGAAAGTGAAAGGAAGAGACAAAGAAAGCTTCACTTTAAAACAAAATGCGTAAAGGTTTCTATGCTTACCCAATGAAAAAACTCGTCCGTCACGTAAGATGATTGCTTTCAAGATAAGGCCCGCATGAGCGAGCGAATTGTAATATCGGGCCTGTGCAGCCGCGCCATAAGCAGCGGCCGCTAATGTACAGTTGATAATGGTTTGCATCGAGAGGAGGCAGCATCATTGACATCTACGTATGACGTCTACCTAACGTGACACTGTTCAATTACGTCACGTAGAACAGCACGCATTGGCCAATGCTGATCTTCCATGAAGCAGCAACATCATCCAAACGCACCATGATGTAAAAGGAGTGAAGAGTGCCACTACTGGCCTCTGCTTCATACTCATGCTGGTCTTGGTTTAACATTTTGGTGTTGCATCTGCGCTTCTCCATTTCATGATTTTTTCGTGGCATTTCTCGCAATTATATGAAACGCAGCAGCATATGACGACAAAACAGTAGGTGATCAGTAGCAAATGCTTATGCATCATTTAGATAACTCCGACAGGATACTCTGCATGTAATTTTATCTTTTTCCACTTTCAGTATGCTTCAGCGCTATGGTATGCTTGACCGCGTAACCTTGCTATGTCCAGTGTTTGTGACCCTTTCCCACTGTTGGTATACAGTGAAAGCTCGTTGATTCGAACTTCAATAATTCGAATTTATGGATAATTAGAACTGTACGATCTGGTCCGACCAAGCTCCACAGAAGTCTATGTATAAAAAAGTCCGTTAATTCGAACGCGAGAAGGTTCCTTCACGGATAATTCAAACTATGCTCGCCTGGCACATGGCCAGAGAAATGCGCCTACTGCCTACACACAAGGCTGTATTGCCTCCGAAACGGAGAGAATGGCGAGAGAAGGCAAAATGGGAAAAAACTCTAACCGACGCGGGGTCAGCCAGAAGGCAACGGCGGCTGCCGCCTCTCCGTTCTACGTAACCTTCGAGACTTCTTGCCCATTGCGAATCTCGGAGACTTTGCAAATCTTGTACAGCTGCTAATGTTGTGCGGAGATGGCACGGCAAGCTCCAAAACACAGCGAATCAAGCACGTCGCAGCTGCGCTTGCAATCAAGAACCAACGAATCAGGGCCTTCGCCACCTTCACATGTTCAGCGTCTTTGTCTCGGCAGTCTTCATCGGTTGTGCACCTCTGTTTTCAGCTTAGGAGTATCGGCCGTCGCGATTCAAGCCACGGCTAACGTTCGTTTCGGTGGACATCGGTGGTGTGGCACAGTCGGACCCAGAGCTTCGACTTGAAGATGGCGTGTGGCCATTTGGCGTGTGCCGCGGCACACGCCAAATTTTTGACATGCCCTACTGCTTCCAAATCGCAGTGTACTGTTGCCCTCCTTCACTTTCGTTAGTTCGAACTTTGGTTAATTCGAACTGAAGCGGCTTCCCCTCGCGGTTCGAATTAACGAGCTTTTACTGTACTTCATCAGAATGCTAAGTGCATGGTTGAATGCGTAACACCACTGTATTGGGATGAAGCTAACTTATGGGTCTGACATTAGACAGCTTTAATTTAGCGTATGCAACTATAGCGTATGCTATACGCTATAGTATATATAGCATATGCTAAGCAGCACACATTTTTTTTAGTTTTAGTTGGCCTGTAAGATGTTCAGATCTCAGAGGCCATGTGCCGTCATTGCATTTATCTCCCTACTGTAGCTATAGGTGGTGCTAACATGTCGGATGTTTCTTTCGTTAGGCTTCGACTCACTCGAAACGAGAAGCGATCTCGAAAACACCACAAGGTTATCCATAATACTCTGTCATCGAATCACCCTGAGACTAAGCGAAAGCCATTTACACAGTCAGTTGCTAAGAACAAAATCCATTTACAAAGGCAACGCCAAATTCAATTCGATCAAAGCTGGCAGCCGGGGCCGCCGCCATGTTTCACGCCAATTCCGCAAACCACACAAAGACGCTAATGCTCAATCTGAGAAATAGTGTGTGTACGCTATACGCAATGGGTCGTTTAGCATTCTGCGCATGCACAGTGATGTATGCTAAACTAAAACTGTCTATTATGCAGCACATTTTAGATGCTTGCTGGTTTTAAAGTCCAAAAGCTGAGATACAACAGCGTCACACACTATCACGTGAGGAAAATGAACCGCGGCATGCAGCAAGTAGCGTCAGCATAAGCACTAGATTACAATCGAACAGCTCTAGAATGAAGACCACAATTAATTTGCCTGTAAAACAAAGAAACCAATGCGTCCCTGGTGGCTGATTTACGTTTATAAAACGAATGCCGCACCAGTGCCGCCACTGCCCCGCGAAGATGTCACCAGGGTAAGCTGTGCGCTAGCGCTAACAGCAGTGTATTTGATGAGCGTGCTGATATTACTAGTGCTGTTGCTCTGCCCCAGGATTCACTCACCTCATATGCTACTTGTTGTAACGGATCAATGGCTGACGAATGCATGGATAGGCCGCGAATGTCAACGAAGGCGACCAAAAATTTTGCAGCAAGGGAGGCTTGGGGCACTAGACAATCGGGGGCTTTGCTTTGCATGGTTCCTGCATTTGGTTGGAGAGCAAGCTGGGAACCTCAATGGAGCACAGGGTGGCTACAGTAGAACATGCTGTCAGGGATATTTTGCAGAGAAAGATTAGCAGTCTATTTCATTAAGTCTCTCTTGAATTCTTCTTAAAGATTTTCTTTTGTTGAAAGTGCTTAGCTATTGTGAGCAGTGAGCTGCGCAACCTTTAAAACAAAGTGACCTGCATAGCGAAGGATTTTGAAGGTGCGAGCACTTTGTTAAAAAGGCTTTGACTACATAGATACATTCAGAGCAGCGCTTTCTGCCCTTTAGCCCATGCAGAATTTGTAGGTCCTATTTGCGCCACCGGGATCTGCCGATGTACTGCAGTGAAGCCTTTAATATGTGTCCCAATGTCCAATGCTGCGGAGTTCAATATATCCATTTAATGTCTGAGCAAGTTTGATGTATGAAGTTTCATATACATGTAATTCTCTTGGTGATTCACCACCTGTTATTTAAGCAATAATTCTATTTATAATTGTTTCATATAACAAGGTTCAATTGTAATGAATTATTGCTATATGACATTCTTCCCATTATTATAACTAATACTCTCAAGCTTGGAACCTCCAAGCTTCCTCATACAGTTGGCCAATGTGACAGTACACCTGACACAACAAGCCATGTCGTACACTTACTCTGTGCATATTCACAGCCCATGCAAGCTTGTGCTGAAAGCTTGTTGCTGCTTGCAGAGGTAAACATTTCACTTGACTGTTGTAATGATCTCGCTGACTATGTGATGGAATAAACAGTTACTCCGCAATAAAACATAGTATGAGGCCATTTTGTAAACATGAGTTTGAAGTAAAACTGTGCCATGCATCATCGAAAAAGGAAAACAACATTACAGGGATGAGCATAGTTATCGTGGGCTTGTCTCTATAGCTTTTATGTCTTGCTTTGTCCACATTATGCTGCACAGTTTTAGTTGAAGCGGTTATTGGCTGGCAGACGTCTTCCCATCATGTTACTACGAGTTTTGATGAAAGCAGTCTTGGCCAGCCTCTCTACCCCTGGTTCTCTGGCTTAGGTGCTGGTGCCTCCAGTAGTTCAGATTTGAATGGGTGCAAATTAATTTTCCCTCTCAGTGAAATCATACCAACTTTCCCAGGTTACCGGGCTTCTACAATTCCTCCTAAGTTGGACTTGTTCAACAGCTTTACCGAGTACTTTAAGTAGGCAATGTATTCTATGCCGTAGGGCAAACAGAAAATTAGCATAAGCACTCTTGCTTTCAGGCTGCCATAGACTTCGAGTTGAAAGTGCAGTCCAGATCAACATGTCCGACCTTGATCCCTCCAGTCTATGTGCCAGCCTTCCCTATGAGCCAATACTTGTGCAGGTGAACATACCTTCTTTGTTCCATGCAAAACATTTTGTTAACTGTTTCCAGGGAAAAGTAGTTCAAGCATAAATGGCTAACACATGCTCTTCATACCAGGTTGCCATGGATAATGGAGACGATAGGAAAGTACAGGCCAGCGTCGCTGTCCCAGATCCATCCGTCAGCTTCTCTGTCACAAGTCCATGTGTCCTAACTGTTGGTCTTCAATGGGAGTTGACACTGTCTCCTTCTATAAGGGCATTTTCTGACACACTCTTCTGTGGGAGAATGCCCCATTCATAAAAAGAAACAACAAAGATTGGACACGAAATGGTGCAGCTAATAAAAAAATTACTTGCTGGGTTCGCCACCGGGCCATACGCGTCGGCGCTCGTGACTCGACAAAAAGCAGCCGCAGCGGCACGCGCAAGCTCAGGCTTCACATAGTTTCGCGCCCATCGCAAGAGAGGCACCTCACGGCTACATTCGTATATTGCCGGCGCACAAGGAGGAAATGCAGAAACATGCACGCTTGCAGTCTCGGAGGGATGCGCATGCGTGCAAACTTGATACCGTGGGTGCACAGCTAGAAGGGGAGAAGGGTCGTTTTGCCACACGCTCGCGCACCCTGTAATATTTTGTGGGCGAGTGTACATACTAGACATATTGTCTGTAGTGCTTATTTTTGAAATGTGATCTTTTGGGACATATAATACATATAATATGCATCTTGGCTTTGTTGCGCATTAAGAATTTATTTTATAAATACTATGTAATTATCTGAAAAGATTAATGTTTCTTTAGATTTCACACATTTCTTTTGCTACATTGTAAATGTATATCCTGATAGATTAGTGTTTCGTATGTTATGCGTTTGCCGATAGGAGACTTACTGCTGCCATGCAAGGGCCTTCAGGCACATTAAAGCTGTATGTTGCAGCTTTTCGCCTGGAGGACACCCAACAAAGTTTGTTGGAAATAAAACCATTTCTGGTACGATAAGTCGAAAATTCTATTTGAAGTCGCTGCCTCTAGACCCTTCGTGCCAACCGCCATTTTGGCAAGGCTGTGTGACGTCTGGGAATAAGGCTGCTTCGATGGATTTCGAGACCAGATAGCAGCCTTCCTTCGCACACTCTAGCACCAAAAAGGGCAGCACAGGTGTCAGTGTTACTTGTGCTACAATTCCTTCACTTGTGCTATAAATAGCAGCAGCAAACTGCCAAAATGCAAAAGCAAAACAATGAATGAGGGCGATAACGTATTCCCCAGCTCCTGAAATCAGTTCCAGTGTTTGCAGTAGGCAAAGGCATGGCCTTCAAGATCAGCTTCGATTACCATTGGGAAGAGTTTCCGAGGGTGCCAATTCATTTCATCAAGACTCAGTGTTGCCACACTGCTTTTGATTCAAGTGTGGGAAAAAAAAATTGAAGTGAAAATTTTCTAACACATTGAATGCAGTCAAATTTTTTTTCTGTTATGCTTTCCTTTTATTTCAAAACAAAAAAAACCCCAAAAATCTAAGAAAACAAGAAGCAAAACAGAAAGAAAAATATCTCAGTATAGGGCGAACATCATTGCACAGTGTTGTGAAACCAGATGTGCATGCCTGTGAGGGTGATGATTGGCCAAGTGTGTGCACTATACATTCAGTGATGCTACAGGCACGCACTGTGCTGTTTGCGTTTCATTTGACGGTGATAGTACATCCACACAATGTAGCCACAGGGACAAGTGAGCAGTCAAGAGAAGCTTTTTGAGATCATGCTTAGTTGGATCATGCAAATAAAATGCATTAATTAATCATATGCCATGGAAGATACAAGCACAAGTACACAAATTACTGGGCATGACAGGAGTGGCTGCGAAGATGTATAAGGCTCACACAAAGGACGGACAGCGGACAAGGGACGACGATATTTAACTAATTTTGCCAGGGAAAATGACTTAAAAGTTTGTGCATTAAGTACGAAGAAAATCCGAGGACACCTAAGCACTTCTTATGAGTTCTGAATACTTTAATGTCCAACTGAACCCCACTGAGCAGTCCGAGTTATGAACTCCTCGCAGGCAAGCGGGTACGTTACGACGCTTGGCATATATTGATTTAGCCTTACCAAGGCACAATTAGAACACACACAAGAGCTTGAGTAGACAAGGAACAGGTGGTAACACAGGCTTGCGAGGGGGAAGGTGATGTGTTGTCGTAGCAATGCACTCTCCCCTCGCGAAGTAGCGCAGCAGCAGATGTTCCCATTCGCTCGCTTTCCTCCGCTGAGACACGAGCCAGCAAGTGCAAGCTAGCGTCATGAGTGCGCCTCGTGTGCTCACATGGCGTCACAGTCAACGGGAAATTAAGCACCGTTTTGCTGCTACGGATGCTGCCGGCTTTTTCACTGAAGGAACCATTTAACTCTTGCATTAAAAAAAATCCTGTCACTGACCACATAATAAACAGCAATAAAGAAATTCCATTAAAAGTATTGCATCAAACCAGCTCGGAGCACGAAAATTGACCCAAACTGTCAGGCTTGGCTGCTGAAAATTGATGTCTTGTAGCAAGGTTTAACGAGCACAAATGATATGCAAGAATACTCAGAATGATGCGAATGCTCAGATGCTAAGCTCTGCTCTTGTGCAGGAGGAGCTTGGCAATGCAGCTGGCATAAATGCCAGTCTTCTGACTACTACACTGGTTTCATGAAAAGTAGGTTATTCTGGCAAGAGTATCACTGCAACATCACTGCACTACACTTTTACTTCACTGTGTCAGATAAACAAGTCAACAGACGTCTGAAGTGGTCCAACCACAATTCACAGCTGGAGAACAATAATAATAATAATAATAATATATGGGGTTTTACGTGCCAAAACCACTTTCTGATTATGAGGCACGCCGTAGTGGTGGACTCCGGAAATTTTGACCACCTGGGGTTCTTTAACGTGCACCTAAATCTAAGTACACGGGTGTTTTCGCATTTCGCCCCCATCGAAATGCGGCCGCCGCGGCCGGGATTCGATCCCGCGACCTCGTGCTCAGCAGCCTAACACCATAGCCACTGAGCAACCACGGCGGGTAGCTGGAGAACAGGATAGCAACCATAGAATTTGGCGAGATGATTAGACAACAGGCAAAGAAGAGTGGACAAATGTTGGAGGTGAAAGCTGTTCTGTTTGACTGTGACGAGGTGTACTGGAGTCGTCAAGCAACAGGCAATAGCGATGGTGCTTCCTAGCGTGCCGATATTGTTCTGGCTTCAAGGCACATAATGGTGATTATTGCATTTTATAGTGTTCCATTCTTCTTTAGATGACAAAGTATTTAAATTTGTGTATTGGTTACATTTGCAGTGATGTCCAAAATCTAGATTTGTAGTGGGCAAATACTTAAAAATTAAGCTCAGTGGTTTTACATGCCAAAATCACTAAATGATAATGAGGGATGCAATAGTGAGAAACTCTGGATTAATTCTGAGCACCTGGGTTTAACGTGCACCAAATGCATGGTGCAGAGCATTTTTTGCATTTTGCCCCAATCGAAATGTGGCTGCAGGGGCTTGGATTTGATCTCACGGCTTTGGGCTTCGCAGCCAACACCAAAGCCACAGCACCAGTAACATTAAAACAAAGCAGTGATTTGATAAAGCGTGTAAGAGCACAACAGTTTTTAAGCATTGCTTCATGCTAAGGTCTAAGTCATAAGCTCGGTACTGTCACACAACAGCCACATTAACCAGATGAACAATGGGGATAAAATGCCAAATTAAGCTGCAAAATTATGAAGCAAAAGCCTTTGAAGCTGTGAAGTTCTTTAGGAACTTGGACGGTGCGGACATTTGGACATGCAAAGGATGCAGTCTTTGGAAACAACTTGCCAAGTTAATTAGTTGTTTTTTACCAAAGTAATATTTCATCACAAAGCAAATAGCTATAATTTCAATATGCTCCAAGATTGAATGCCCTATGATAAAGATTTCTATTGCATTTCTAGCAAGTTATATGGCGCAACCAAAGGTAAGAGACATTTGATGCTAGTGTCCAATAAATTTCAGTTATTAGAAAGCACTCGTCCTGTGCCCTTCTGTGTGTCTTCCGTTATTTCCGCACTGATTAGTAAGTATGACGCTAGTGACTGCAATAGAATACGTGAAGGCCGAGAAAATAGCAATGGCAATGAAGAGCTATTGCTTGAACAACACCACCAAAAAAAAGCTCAGGTGTAGTGACAAAGCAGAAAGGCAAGAGAAAGCAGCAGGCAAGATGTGGTGAGCAGGGGGGTGGGGTGTGGGGAGGAGTATTCTGTAAGAGCCCACCTAGGGGACTGTCCATTACGGCCGCTACTGATTGGCTAGGGCTGCTCGTCTCCTCCTCTGACAGCGGAATCCAATCAGCAGTGGCCGAAATAGCCCACTAGGTGTACTCTTACAGAATACCCCCCCCCCCCCCCCCCAGGAGAAAATGATTAGATGGATTCTTGCCTTGTGAACTGCAGCAACTGTTCTTTTTTTTTTCTGTTCAGAGCAAACGTGAGTGAGACTGGAGATGTAATGGTGATATGAGGCTTTGATGTGGAGATAAGCTGTGGTCTGGGATGAAGCACAATTTTGGTCTCCAGCTGTGGATGAATTTCCAGGAGACCCTGCAGATAAAACGTTTTTTTAGCAATTAACAATTCACGTATCTGGCGAATGAAATCATTACAGTGAACATGCGGCATAAGCAATAGACAGCCAGGCACATATAGCAAAAGACAGTGCCACTGTAGATGAACGGCGACAGGGAAGAGCAACAAAAAGTGATCAAGCTTGTGCAGGGAGAAGGGTACAGAAAAAGTACAAGGGATCACACAAAGGAGATCAGTTTCACAGTGACGACAAGAGCAGCACTTATGAGCACAAATTTCAGAAGAAAGTAGCAAATTAATTGGGTCATCAGTTGCCAAAGAGCAAGCATTTTCTGTCACAAATGCTACTGATGCCAAGCATCAGTCCTGGCGCTGTTAACGAAATGAAGGCGCAGTTGTGGCAAGAGATAGCAGCAGCAGGTGTCTCATAAAAATGGCAGTAACAGGTTGGTACACTTGGCTACAGTGAGCCAAGTGTACCAGCCTGTGCTTCTGGAAATCTGTCACCTATGTCGAGTTGAAATGTACTGCTAAAGTGGGTTTACGTCGGAAAGACTTTCTCGCCCGTACGGCGCTCGTGCCGAGTTGGTGATGACGGATTATTGATTTAATGAGCCATCTTTCGTCTCATTAAAAATGTTTTGTGTCTCTTCCCGGGCGAGGAGTAGGGGCCACACGGTAGACCAGGCATGCTCTCCTGGAGCAGTACCTTTGCTCGTGCAACACTTTTTGTACGCTGCTCTCTGACTTCTAAATGGAATATTTGAATGGTCCCCTTCGATATAAATAAAGGTTCTTCAGCAAAACCATGTGCAATAAATCGGTAAGCGGGAGCCGCAGAGCTAGCGAAACGGAAGCAAAGCAGGCAAGTCGGACGTACATTTAAATTAAATTATGGGGTTTTACGTGCCAAAACCACTTTCTGATTATGAGGCACGCCGTAGTGGAGGACTCCGGAAATTTCGACCACCTGGGGTTCTTTAACATGCACCTAAACTTAAGCACACGGGTGTTTTCGCATTTCGCCCCCATCGAAATGCGGCCGCCGTGGCCGGGATCGGATGTACATTTAGACAGAGCGTTATTATAAGCTCAGGTGCTCTCGTGAGGGCTCCGTTTGCCGGTGATGTATGCCGTCCTGTCGCAGTATTGGTAAAAATCCATTATATCGTCGGGACGAAAAAAGCACCCCGCCACTTCTATAACACTGCGGCCGCCATCACGATTCAGAGTGGTCTACGGCCATAAATTGCATAACGACTTTCGCTTTTCCCAGCTACAGGGTGCTAAATGTGTTTCGGCATGCAGACATGCATGTTCACGCGTATCTCTTGAAGGGTGCAGTATGCACCGATAACCAACACACGATGGACACGGCGTAATGCTTTGGCATTACGCCGTGGCCGTGGCATTACGCCGTGATATCCGATTGGTCCTCCATATCACAGGTTCACTGATCCCGTCGCACGTTCCGTATGTTACCAAAAAGCGCAACAAACCTACCGGCAACATCCAAGGAGACGCAGGAGGAAAACTTATGCACGACGCACGGCACGCACGGCTTCGTCAAGAAAGGAGACATTGATTTGAAGGAATCGCCAGCCGACACACGGCAAATTGCGCGCCTAGGGACAAACGCATACGAAACAAGCAAATCGGCTTCTCCTCCGTAGTACCTAGGCAAAGGGAGAAATTTCAGGCGCAAACGCCCCCAGATTTTCTCTCTCGCACCCGCTAAAGCGACTAGCCAATCCCGTGAACTGGCGTTTCCTCTAATGACCGTCTCGTACATGCTATTAGCCCCGAGAACGAACACAAGCGGCGCTGCGAGCGCCGCTCGCGTGACGTCAGGGCACGGACTCGCGCCTGTCGTCTGCTACAGTTCGGGCGTTGTCCGGGCGCTTTCTGCGGTGTTTTCGTTTGTTCGCCCTCGTTCTCTCTGCTTGTATACTTATAGTGGTCGTCTCAAATATATAATTACGACGTCTTCCTTTGCGAACATTTATTCAAAGAGCTCATTTCGTAGACAACAATGCAGCTCTCGAAGGCAACGCTACAGTGCCAGCCGAAGCTACGCAGACCAGCCCATTGCGGGTTTTTCATACGCGGATAGACAATCGCAAGAGCATAGCCTATAGAAATCCAGTTATGATACCATACCTGCCGCAGTGCAACAAGTATGTTACAAAGCTGGCTATGTATGACTTCTACGTACAGCAGTTACGTTGATTTTATTCCGCTAAAACAGGTTTGCTCACGACGAGTAGTTCATGGTATAATATCGAATTTTCGCATTTCCTCACAGAAACGCTCGGCAGTAGCACGGGGACTTAACTAATACTGGAGGTTAGATTCTACACGCCTCACTTGCTTCTTTAACTGCATGCTTGTCAACATTAGGCAGTTCTTCACGTGTTCATTTTTTTTAAACGGCGGAAACTTGAAGTAAAGTTAATGAAGGCTTACAGCTATTTACAGAGCACAAATAGGAATGTACCAATATATATTCAATTTTCCGTGCTACACGTTCAACTCACCTCTTTAGAGCGCGTTTGTTAATGATTAATAATGTATGTTATGTTCCTCTTTTTTTGTATATGTTACCTAGTGTATATCATTTATTTATTTCAATGCCGCCGTGTGTTTTGCATTGTTACTGTGGAAATATTTCACTGTTCTTTCATATATTGTACAACTGCAATGTTTCGTGGCCACCATATAAATGTAATTTATATGGCGCTTGATGTGTTACCCCATGCAGCCATATTGTACCTAAGGGCCCGTGAGGTTACCTCAAGCCGCGTCTGTGCGACCTTTTTCCCTCATCCACCTCCACTTACCACTCCTCTGTACATGTGTGTGTGTAAATGGAAATTATTAAATCAAATCAAACTCACTTGGGAAATTTACTGGTGCTTGCTGCTTGAGGAACATAGACGAATCTGTTTGGCGAACTGACACAGGCTGCTCGGCCCAATTTTTTTAGTGAAGTATGCCTGCTGGACCGCATCGCTGCAGCCAGAAAGAAGTCGAAGCGTCAATGATTATAGTAGTATGGGACATATTGAAGATATCGAAATTCCCCCGGTGGAGGGTCAGAAATCAAGTGAAAGTATATGCAAGGCTTGTGGTGCTTTCTTTATTAATGTTTGCAATTGGATTGGAGCAAACTTAATTTGCCTGCAAGGTTCTCTTTTGTGTACCGACGAAGCGAATAGTTATCCGTTTGTATAATTGAATAACGCTGGATCGGGTGAGACAGAAGGTGCTTAAATTTTCCTTTTGTATACAGGAAATCTAAGCTGCGGTGTAGTAGCTCGAGAATACTTTAGCCATTCCAGTTGGCGCTGTAAAAAACATGCTTTATGGTTTAATTCGAAGTTGTAGTGAACTGATGGGTTTCGCGAACATACCTCGCCATACGAACATTCGATTGCTACCGTTTACGTGATATCAGGGGTGTGCCATATTGTCGATAAAGGCTACTGAGGGCCACTATGAAACATTTCATCACTTTCAATTGAGTGGCTCTCGATCTTAACAACGAAACTTTTCTCTCAGGTGATTGGTACTATGGTGTTTGTGAATTAACTATGTAAATACTCTACATGACGCGCCGTCGTGTTAGCAGCCATGAGCAATTCGTTTTTTTGGAGGCCTGTTTCAGAGGGGGATGAAAGTAGCAGCAAACTTTTTCATAAGAAATGCGCGCCTAACTATTTTTTTGCGCATTAATGAATGACCATATTTGAATAGAACAACACACCAGAGTAATAGGAATCATGATGAGAGCTTCGCTGGGCAGTGTCTTTCTAAAATCAGATAACATGTTGACGCCAGTTACCAAATTTTTCTTCCACGTAAAATCCAATGCCTCTCATAGCTAAATACTAAAGGAATGTTAAATGTTTAGCGAAGCATCATACACAACTTCGCGCGTTGAATTTGCAGATATTCTTTTTTTAGTCAAAATTTACCGATAGACACGGCGCATATATGCATTGCAAAACCTAGTAGACCCCTTTAACGCTACTTAGCTTGCGATATCCAAGCCGCAAAGTTTCTCGACGACACACGCTTTTGAAGAAGAAACTGTGGTTAAGGTATGGCAGCTGAAAGAAGCCGACGTATTCTTCAATACGTACGGCTCGAGCCACGCGCCATGCCCCAAGCATACACAAAGGGAACGAGCGCGCGCGGCAGCCGAGCGAGCCGGAGCGAGCGGCGACACTGGCCGTGACCATACCGTGACTGTCGTTCGAATGTAAGTGGTCTCGAACCCTAGGCGCAACCGTTGTGGTGCTTGTCGGTTCCCAACTTCCACTTTTCTTTGTACTGAAAAATTAAGCAGAACCCATGCGCTGTGGGAGGCCGTTTAAGCGAAGCTTTCTGTGGTGTTTGCGAGAAACGCTGTTTCTAGTTCAGCCACCATTCCTGAACATCTTTAGCTCGCGGCGAAGTCGGACGCGTTTTCACCGAGATACGCCTCGCTCAACGTAAACTTTGGGCGGACCGACATCGCAGACACGACCGGCAGGAAGCAGAGTATGTCGCACGCACTACTCGCCGAACCGAACTCGTCCTGCGCGAAATTTTTCTCAGGGTATTTCTATAACCTGTAAATGACACGGTCAGGTTCAATTGCTCGTGTTCCAAGCTATTCTTCGCTGCTTATCGGCGCCGGTACACTTCGCGTTTACAAACCAGCATTCGCTTTCGTTCTAAACCACACTTGGCTGCTCCGCCTCGGTCTCTGCATTCTCCGAGACTAACCCACTGTGCAAAACAGCGCGCACCCGCTATGTTCGGGGATGAGGCAAAGAATTGTAATTTTGCGCAAGAGCGAGTCTGCGTTCAGTGGTGTGCTAGGCAGGACCTTTGCACCTGCAAGCCTGCCACCCAGTGCAGGGAAAAAGCCTTCGCTTCAAATTAGCCCTCCAATACACATTGCTTGCACACGCCGCTTGCTTGCAAAATATGCTTCTTTCTTTTTCGTCCCATACACAAGGACTGCAATACTGGCAAGCGCAGCGACAACGTAATGCTGACATAATTGAGATGTTTTCTTGCAGCTTGTGTGCACAGCCATGGAAAGGCCGGGAAGACCCTACACAGGTTCGGCGGAGTCTGCTCAGTCGGCAAGCGCGGAAGTTTGGCCACCAGTTGAGACAGTGTGTAAACAACTTGATGCCAACTTTTCAGCAAGTGAGTCTTCTCCTTTGCTCCTGAAATTTCATTTTGGCTGTTTAATGTGGCGCTTGATTCAGCTTCATAAATGTGCATCTCGCACTGGTACCTTATTCGGAGCATAACGGCAGGTGTAAGTGGCAGCTTGGGCGGAAACGGTGCTCCTATCAGTCTGTAGGTAGGTACTTAGTGGTATAACATAAGATGGAAAAAAGACCACACATTCAGCGCTGAATATTGTTGAGTGAAAAATGACACTGTGAGCTCGTTCTGCACACTGTTTCACAATGGTAAGGCTGGCATATCAGTGCAATATTCCAGCACTAAGCAGTGTGACCTTTTGTCATAAGTGTGTGTGGAAGATTTAATGCTTGCTATTTGACAACTTGTGACAGGCTGGTCATGTACAGTGTTCATGGCAGCCATGCAGCACATATATGTGCTTTCTAGCAGATGGGGCAGTATATGTACTCAGATTAGAAAAGCTGAGTTGTGAGAAAGCAGGTTGTTGAGATGTTAATTGGAGATAAATTGGAGCACCACTTTGATTTAATTTTATCTCATGCACATCCTATCATTTTGGTGGTTCTTGTCACAAGCTTGAAACTTCTCAGTGGTTCTACAGGCCGCATGTTTAGACGTGTTATTTCAGCACCACTAGTAGTATGTTTCTCCAGTACAACAGGAAAAAGCTTGGAGGGCGCTTAAGCTTCCAGGCCCTGTTGACACTGACACTGGATATTCTGTGACACGGCGATGGAAAACAATGATGAGCTGATCCTGGCAGCAATGCAGGGCAGAGCAATGGCTCGTACCCCCATAAGCAAGGAAAAGGGGGTTTGTGCTTGAGTTTCCGCATAGCAAAACTGTTTTCTCGTATATTCAAATTATCTTCTCATATACTAAAATAACAGTGTCATGCTATCATGTTTGGAGGTTGTGTGTAAGTCGGACTTTACAAATTTTCTGATGCATTTTACTCGGAGCAATTCTATTAGTTTAGTAATGCCCATTCACCACATGGAGGGCCTGCTTGGTTATGACTTGGGATGATTTTTTCTGATGGACAACGCCAACACTGGATTTCCTCCATGGGACCCTTAATGCTATCATGTTAAAGTTTAGTTTTAGTGCAATCCCTTTCAAGGCCTTATAGTTTCCCAGGAAAGCCCTGCCATTTCTTGAGTTGCCCTGTGCGTGCCATGTTGCAGCAAAATGCTTGCAGCATATAGTTGCACACATGTAAATGCAACCCAAGATACACTGTGCACCCTTGGCTGATATGGTCGATGTATCTAAAACATTACTTTTTATTCAAAATGGATGCAGCTTGAAAGACTTGGAGAAAAGTGTGATATTCCATCTTGCACTAGGAGAGCAGTTATGAAGCACCTGGCATTCTGTTCTTGTATTTTGTGTGCCCACACTTTCTCCTTCAGGTATGGGCCCTTAAAGTTAGAAAATATATGCATGTCGTATTCCCTGTGTTGACTGCAGTAGCCAAACTAAATGTTAATTAGTGCAGAAAACATTTGCATACTTTCAAGCATTCCAAGTGCACTTCGCCAAACTGGTGTGAGCTTTTAATTATGCCCTATGTGTGGGTCCTTTCTGCTGGCTAAAATTTGAACTTTCTCATGTAGCAGCACTAGCAGTGGAAAACATTTGCCAATAGCAACCCACAGTTGCATTTCTACTTCATACTTGCCTTTAACCCTTAATGCAGTCATCATGAAGCCACATTCGTGTATATTGCTCAGAAATGTAGCACTTGTGTCACTTTCTGCAGTACAGAAAGGGTTAATGAGATTCCTGGTCAAAAGAGGACAAAATCGGCCTTATTAGATTATCAACTCTGCGTAACTGTACCAAAGTGAATAGTTGATTGCTTTATACTGTTCGTCTTACAGCATCAGCTATTGAAGGGATACTAAAGAGAAACACTGAATCAGTTTAGATTGATCAAGTATTCTTGCTCTAGTTTTTCTGATTTCACGGTAATAGGCTGAATATTACAAGAAAAAATGATGGTCAAACTTTGATTTCCGAGTTTCGTGCCGAAACGCCAGGGCCGGTAAATCAGGTGCGACATCATGGATTACAAATTATTTTTTTTGACTTTTTGGCCATTGTGCTTCAGAAATAGTTCTTGAAACTTGAGTTCAGTAGTGGCTCATTTAGAAAACAAAGCAACACATTACTGATAAAATTTTAACTATGCCTGAGGAGATGTTGCGGCTAGCAGGGCTGGGAAGTTTCAAGGTGGCGATGTCACCCATTTCATTCTTGTCATTTCAGGCTTGCCATGCATCTTGTCCCTCTAAGAGTGGCTGTTTTGGTATTGTGGGAGGATACTTTACTAACACAGCTCAAATTATTTCTCTGTAGTGTCCCTTTAAGAGTGCTTTTGTCTATGAACGTTATGCTTACACAATGGGAGTGTTCAGTTCTTTGTTTTTGCTTGCTCTGCACTTTGGACTTCTTCGTTCTGCAGGCCTTAAAAGGGCCCTGAAAAGCTTTTCTAGGTGCTTTACCTAGAAAAGGCTATACTATTAGAAGAATGGCTTTACTATTAAAGAACATCACCTCACAAATCGCCTGCTGAAAAAATGTTTTTGAATCCTTCAAGTATAAGTGAATATAGTTATCACACCGATGCATGGCTTTCTCTCTTTCTGTCTCCACTGGCGCACTGGAAGCTCACAGGGGGGCAAGGCCGTGAGCGAAAGTTGAACACTTACGTTTTATTATTTTTGATGCTACTTGAGGTTCAGATGTGTAAGACACTCTAGCGAGATGAGATGGGTGCTTGGTTTCCTGAAGCTATGTCGCTTAGAGACCAGTCAGCGTATGCAGTTGTCGGATCATCTCGCCGATGAGAGGGCTTGTTGCATCATTTTGGCCACGGTATCCATGCAACACAGCACACCAATGCAATCATGGAGGGCATGCTTTACAGAGGCACCTACATACAACGGATGTATATGGACCAGAACTGCAGATATTTTTCTAGTCTCTTTGAGATCGCAAACGTGTATTCTTCATTTAACTCAATATGAACTATTACAGTATTACTGAGAATTTACTCGCAGTTGCAAAATCCGCCAATACCTGTTGCACCTGCTTGACTGATCGTAATGTAGCTGTTCACTACACTGCAAACGAGAGATTAAGCAATTTTGCACTGTTTTTGACATGAGATTGTGATATCCCTGTGCCGCTGCATGCAGTGCAATCATATTTAGCTCACGTTCACACGAGCCTAGTCTGCAAATCATCAAATTTTTCTTAGGTTAAGTTTTTCAGGGCTCCCTTAATCGTTATGTTGTGTAGTTGCCCATTTTGTATTGAGCCCGGTATCACACGTAGTCTCTTCGATTTGGCTGTGTTCTCTACGCTAGTTCAGACAGTGCAACACTTTTGCCCTCATTTTGACAGTGCAGCGAGTGTGCCTTGCATTGTGCTCTTCAACTTGATGTGAGGCCAGTACAGGTGACATGCAAGCTCTTGGTAGCATACATGGTGCAGCACTACTTGATTTGTGGCATGCAGATTTGTATATTACCCGTTTTAGATTCAACAATTACTCTTGTTTGCATAATTAGGCAAGGTACAAGATAGATGCCAGTATTTATATGCCTGGGTTTGATTTGAAAAGGCTTCTAATGCACTCACTAGCTTTCAATTCAACAGCTTTCTCTTAAGATGCATGTTGTGATGAAAAGACGCCACCCACAGCCATTATTTCGTTGACATTTGTAGAACTGCCACGATTATTTAAATAAATAAAAGGCAATACCTTACCCTTTGTTACATGCTACTTTGCCAAAAAAGCCTTAATTGGCCACAGAGATTGACGGAGCTCCTTTGTGGCCGAACTTTTCTCCTCAGTTTGCAACAGGGTTACGAGGCATGTGGGAGTTGCTCTGGACTTGCTCGTCATGAAATTGTGCAGCAGTGTGCATAGTACTCTTAATTAAGAGCTGGTTCAGAAAGGACAGCTAAATTCAAGATGCTTGCTTCTAATCCAGGGCCGTAAATAATAATTTACAATAATTTCCGTCAACTCCTGCACTCTTTCTTTTCGCAATAAAAACTTGCCACTAGTTTTTCCAATTTTGTTTTACGTCCGGTGCCATGTTCTGTATACCACCCATATATTTATTTGTTATTTTGACAGCTTTAAAACCAAAGATTACGTCATTTTTTGTACCACTGCACGTGTTTTCTTTTTTTTTTTCCAGAATCCCACTTTGTGCCCAACTGCATTTCTTAAATTGATAAATGTTTTTACTGTGCACGTCATTATTTCCTGCGTTTTTATCATGCCCTACCAGTGTGCGTCCTTTAAACCCTGCCAACTGTTCATGCGCCTAGATTCCGTATATTTGTCAGTCTACCTTTGGTTGTAGTTTCTTTTCTTGTTACTGTTGTCATTGTAATTGGTATACTTTATAGTTCTTGTGTGCAGTTTTGCCATATATAATGCCAGCCAATATTTTTTTTTCTCTTCGTGTTATCCTTTTTCCCGCCTAACCTTGTGTTTGCCGTCATACCACATTATCGTCTATTCCTCTCCTTTGTGTTAAATTGCAAATTTGAGCCATACGTTGTACACCGACAAGTTACTTTGTACTTTTTATTACCCCCCTTACTCAATGCCCTGTCAAGGGGCATGTAAGGTATGTTCAATAAATAAATAAATAATCAAGCTGGGAAAGGGCATTGTTTTCAAGGCAAATGAAGTGTTGAACTAAGTTGTCCACTGTGAGTTGGCGCATGCAATGGGAACACTGCTTTTATTTGCAGGCTCAGTGTTGAAGGTCTATCTACGCATTCGACCTAGAATTGGAGGCAGGTCATTCACAAATCCTGCATTTAAGCCATGTGATGATACAACTGTTGAATCCACAACTGCGACTCTGGAACATCAGCATCAAAAACGCTTTACTTTTACGAAGGTGGGTTTCACAACCAGTGTCTACCGAGTGAACAATAAGTTTGCAAATGGCAGAATGTAGGCATGAAGCTGCTTAAAAATAATCAGTCTGGTTCATTTATTCTAATTTTGGGAAAAATTCCATAATTGAGGTTTTACTGATATCAGTAGAATGTGTTGCCTATCGGTTGATTCGAACCAGCACAAGGATTTTGCTGTCTCCCACTGTTAGCACCTTGCACAAAATTTTCTGTATTGAGTGTTGTCGATGTCATAGGACCTTTGTTTGTCATGAGTTGGGGGCTCAATGGGCTAGAAGTGCTTCTGTTGCTGCCACTGTGCATTTTCAAGCATAAGCTATTTTTATCTTTCGAGAGTAACTTGGGCAATGCTTTGTGATGAGCTCCACTATGCTAACTGGGCTTTCCTGTTGGTAAGCCTGAGTGATAGCTTTTGAATTCTCTGGCAGCATATTATACATTTGGCTGGTCAATATCGAGCGCTCGACAGTACTCTTGTGCTTGACCTGGGAACGTAACTTAGACCTGGCAGAATTCAAGCTGCGTGACTCTTTTGATTGCTCTAGGAGCAGTTCAATGTTCAGCTTGGCCAGGCTTTCTCTGGCCAAGCTGAATTGGTGAGGTACCACTTTGTTGTCTAAGTCCAAAAGAAAACATGACAGCAAGGCAGACAGGTTTCACCTTGTCTTGTATTCTTTGCTGTCATGTCTGTTTGTACACTTAATGTGCAAGCATGCACCCTTTATTCCAGCAGTGTGGATTGTTTGGTGGGGATTTACCAATGTGAAAACTGATGAGTTAGACATGGCACAGAGAGCAGCATTCTTCTTATTTGTCTTTCCTCTCCATTGTCAGCTTTTTCATTTGGGAAACATTATGTGCAGCGTTTTAAAGCTTTCATTCAGTTATTCCTCAAAAACAAGCCTCCACTCTTGGCCTTGTTTCCTCATGCTCCGTCTTTATGTTCTCCCCATTCATGTGCTCAGGTGTTTCCAGAAGGCAGCAGTCAAGAGCAGCTCTTTATGGAGGCTGTACGAGATCCAGTGGATGCCTTTGTAAATGGAGCCAATGTGCTGCTCTTTGCATATGGTCCCACTGCTGGGGGCAAAACGTACACTATGCAGGGTCCGCCCACTGACCCAGGAGTGGTGCCTCGCACTCTTGACAGACTATTCAAGCTGCTTGGACCTCAGGTCAGGGACTGTTCGCTTTCTATCTCTTTCCTTGCACTGTCCCACACTATACAGAGGATCGGAAAAATATGAAGGCTTGAAGTGATCGGTGTTCAAACAATGGATATTGCTGGAGCTAATGTTCTGACAAGCAGGGGATTCCACAAGAGATCGGACATGCATGTCCACTTTATATTCTTATTTTGTCTCGTTTATTTATGTGTTATAAAGGCATATTCAAACAGCATGGAACCAATAATTTTATTCCCACAAAGCATTCCTAGCAAGCACGCACACACACACACACAATTTGAAGGTGGTAGTGAGTATCCTGCTACTGCTTACTGCAATATTTTACTACTTCATGGTCGAATTCAGTGCATATTAAAAAAAAGCTCAGTTGAAAGCTTTCCTGCTCATTTTAGTACGCTTTTTTCTCACTGAAACTTGAACGCAGTGTCAAATATAGACCATTTCCATTGCAACATTCCTGCAAAAGAGTGTTCTTACAAAATATACAAGATAAGAAAAATAGTTGAATAAACAAGTTTTTCCAAAAAACTCATTTTCAAAAAATAAAAGAAAAGAAAGCTCTGGTCGCAATAAAAATAAAATTTGATGGAAGTCTGCTTATGCCATGCACAACATGGGTAAAATATTTCCTCATTTGCTTTTTTCACAAAATGCAATGAGCCAAATTGGCAGACGTTGCAGGTGCTGGTTTTGATGCCCTGTGGCAGCATGCACACAACACAAATAAATTTGGAGAATACATTTTCATTGAAAACGAGTTACCAGAGCGACATTCTTTTGCAGCAAAGAAATCAGCACTGTAGATATATGTACAGTTCAAACTGATAGACAACCAGCAAAGGCACTGAAGGTAGCATGCTCAACATGAGCCACTTTGGTCCATTATATTTTGTGAACAAAGCGAATGAGGAAATTATCTCACCCATGTTTTGCCAGACATAAGCAGACTTCCATCCAAAAGAATCTTTAAATTGGGACTGGAGGTTTTTCTCTGAAATGATCTTTTTGGGAAAAACTCGTTTATTTAGCTTCCTTTTTTACCTTGTATTTTTTGTAGGGACACAATCTTTTGCAGAAATGTTGTAAGGCAACACTTTATAGTTGACACTCTTCAAGTTCCTGTATGAAAAAAATGTGTGAAAGCACATCAATGGTACAAAACTTTTCACATTTGGGTTATGATCGGAATATTTAAACATTTTTTTCTTTTGTGAACAGCATAAAAACCACATGGAAGTTATTCGCATTCAAGCATATCAAAACGAATGAGAGGTTTTCGACACAACTGCGTTGGATTCAACCATGAAGCAAGAAAACGCCCACCTATTTCAGAGTAGCTTGCCAGATGCCCACAGCCCACCTTCAGGGTTTGTTTTTTTTTTTTTTTGCTTGCAGAGAACGCTTCTTGGGAAGAATCAACTGGTCAGTGCCATGCACTTTGAATTTGTCTGCAGAACAGATAAATACGCCAGACAAAAAAATATCAAGCAGACATGCATGTTTGCTCGCTTGTAAAATTACTCTAGGGGGACTTGCCAAAACCTTGTTGAAGTCCCCTGGTCAAAACATTTGCTCCCATGACATCCCTTGTTAAACCACTGTTAATCATTTCTGCCCTACCTTGGCCTTCAGTTCTCAGTCAGTAGAGCAGCCTGCACATAAGGTTATCATTCATGTCATGTGAATTACCAGTTAAAGCAGCTACTGGCCTCTTTTTCTCCTTGTTGCCTTCGTGCCAAGGAGTGCACGAGTGAAACTTCAGTCAGCAGAGCAGCCTGCACATAAGGTTATCATTCATGTCATGTGAATTACCAGTTAAAGCAGCTACTGGCCTCTTTTTCTCCTTGTTGCCTTCGTGCCAAGGAGTGCACGAGAGAAACTTCAGTCAGCAGAGCAGCCTGCACATAAGGTTATCATTCATGTCATGTGAATTACCAGTTAAAGCAGCTACTGGCCTCTTTTTCTCCTTGTTGCCTTCGTGCCAAGGAGTGCACGAGAGAAACTTCAGTCAGCAGAGCAGCCTGCACATAAGGTTATCATTCATGTCATGTGAATTACCAGTTAAAGCAGCTACTGGCCTCTTTTTCTCCTTGTTGCCTTCGTGCCAACGAGTGCACGAGAGAAACTTCAGTCAGCAGAGCAGCCTGCACATAAGGTTATCATTCATGTCATGTGAATTACCAGTTAAAGCAGCTACTGGCCTCTTTTTCTCCTTGTTGCCTTCGTGCCAACGAGTGCACGAGAGAAACTTCAGTCAGCAGAGCAGCCTGCACATAAGGTTATCATTCATGTCATGTGAATTACCAGTTAAAGCAGCTACTGGCCTCTTTTTCTCCTTGTTGCCTTCGTGCCAACGAGTGCACGAGAGAAACTTCAGTCAGCAGAGCAGCCTGCACATAAGGTTATCATTCATGTCATGTGAATTACCAGTTAAAGCAGCTACTGGCCTCTTTTTCTCCTTGTTGCCTTCGTGCCAAGGAGTGCACGAGAGAAACTTCAGTCAGCAGAGCAGCCTGCACATAAGGTTATCATTCATGTCATGTGAATTACCAGTTAAAGCAGCTACTGGCCTCTTTTTCTCCTTGTTGCCTTCGTGCCAACGAGTGCACGAGAGAAACTTCAGTCAGCAGAGCAGCCTGCACATAAGGTTATCATTCATGTCATGTGAATTACCAGTTAAAGCAGCTACTGGCCTCTTTTTCTCCTTGTTGCCTTCGTGCCAACGAGTGCACGAGAGAAACTTCAGTCAGCAGAGCAGCCTGCACATAAGGTTATCATTCATGTCATGTGAATTACCAGTTAAAGCAGCTACTGGCCTCTTTTTCTCCTTGTTGCCTTCGTGCCAACGAGTGCACGAGAGAAACTTCAGTCAGCAGAGCAGCCTGCACATAAGGTTATCATTCATGTCATGTGAATTACCAGTTAAAGCAGCTACTGGCCTCTTTTTCTCCTTGTTGCCTTCGTGCCAACGAGTGCACGAGAGAAACTTCAGTCAGCAGAGCAGCCTGCACATAAGGTTATCATTCATGTCATGTGAATTACCAGTTAAAGCAGCTACTGGCCTCTTTTTCTCCTTGTTGCCTTCGTGCCAACGAGTGCACGAGAGAAACTTCAGTCAGCAGAGCAGCCTGCACATAAGGTTATCATTCATGTCATGTGAATTACCAGTTAAAGCAGCTACTGGCCTCTTTTTCTCCTTGTTGCCTTCGTGCCAACGAGTGCACGAGAGAAACTTCAGTCAGCAGAGCAGCCTGCACATAAGGTTATCATTCATGTCATGTGAATTACCAGTTAAAGCAGCTACTGGCCTCTTTTTCTCCTTGTTGCCTTCGTGCCAAGGAGTGCACGAGAGAAACTTCAGTCAGCAGAGCAGCCTGCACATAAGGTTATCATTCATGTCATGTGAATTACCAGTTAAAGCAGCTACTGGCCTCTTTTTCTCCTTGTTGCCTTCGTGCCAACGAGTGCACGAGAGAAACTTCAGTCAGCAGAGCAGCCTGCACATAAGGTTATCATTCATGTCATGTGAATTACCAGTTAAAGCAGCTACTGGCCTCTTTTTCTCCTTGTTGCCTTCGTGCCAACGAGTGCACGAGAGAAACTTCAGTCAGCAGAGCAGCCTGCACATAAGGTTATCATTCATGTCATGTGAATTACCAGTTAAAGCAGCTACTGGCCTCTTTTTCTCCTTGTTGCCTTCGTGCCAAGGAGTGCACGAGAGAAACTTCAGTCAGCAGAGCAGCCTGCACATAAAGTTATCATTCATGTCATGTGAATTACCAGTTAAAGCAGCTACTGGCCTCCTTTTCTCCTTGTTGCCTTCATGCCAAGGAGTGCACGAGAGAAACTTCATCTGCAGTAGCCACACTTCGTGCCCTTTGATGCTGGGTTCTGCTGAAATACCCCCCTCGATGTGCTTTACCTGTAAGCATTTAGGAGTAGTGTAAAAATGACCATGACTTAATCCATTATGGTGCTTCAGATTTGGGATGTTCTGCTTCAAAATGAAAATATTCAATAAAATCCAAGCTTTTCTTGTGCCAAAAATTATTTCGACAGCTCTTCCAGCAATTCCACCCCTGGTTTCAATTGCAGCCAGTCTTATTTTAATGTTTGCTTTACTGGTGAAGTCTGTGATGGGGACTTAAGTTGGAGCACTCGGACATCTATCAGCCACTTATTGCATGTTGGAGCTTCGCCTGTTCATGGCAGGCCACAGCACCATTTGGCAAAGAAAGACTTTATTCGCCAATTGTTGCTGTTGCGGATTGATCTCGTGGCAATGTGCACTTTTGTGGCTGGAATGCTAACCACTGAATTATCGCACAGCATCCGCGATTCAGTTTGTAGCTCGCATGAGGCAGATTTGGAGAGAGCTGGTGTCTTTGCATTTATTTTGTAAACACCAGGCTATACACTCGCTTATTATCAGTGACGCATAAAATTGGTGCACGCTTAGCCAAGTCTTCACATTAAACACAAAGAAAATGGAAAAGCTAATTTTTTTTCAGGGCCTCTAGCCAAGATTGTAGCAATTTTTTGTAGTGGCACAACATTACATTGTTTAAGGCTACTGTCCTCAACATTTCCTTGTCTTGCTAGTTCTCTAAGCTGTTACTCTACAAGGTTCTAAACGAGAAGAGAGGGGGTTAACCGAGAGTCCCGATTTTTATTAGTCATATCATAAGAAGCCAACAAACACTGACACCAAGGACAACATAGGGGAAATTACTTGTGCCTAATAAATGAAATAAAGAAACGATAAATTAATGGAAATTAAAGTGGATGAAAAAAACAACTTGCCGCAGGTGGGAACCGAACCCACAACCTTCGCATTTCTACAAGGGTCTGTAAGTTTTCTGTTAAGGCTGGTGGACCCCTTGTGCATAAGATAGAGCCAGTGTTCCCACCTACTGCAGTGGCTTTCACATTTTGTGCTGCTGAGCATAGGGTTCTGGGTTTCATACCCAGCCAGATTCTAATTGGGGTGGAATGCAAAAAATGCTTCTGTGCTGAGCATTGGTTGCAAAGAAGCCTAAGTGGTCAAAATCGATCTGGAGCCCTCCACTACTGTGTCTCGCAGGCCTCTTGCTTGTTTGGCACCAGCTCCCAACAGTCCAACAATCTGCTTGTAATCTTCTGAATGTCTCCCGAATTCTCCTTTGCTCCACTCAGGTGTGCAAGGGTGCACCAGTCCGCCCGGACTGCTTTGACGACATTGTCTCGCTCAGTGCAGACGAGGAGGCCTCGGTGCTCTTGCAGAAGGCTAAATTGTTGGGTGAGAAGGGAGCCCGCAGTGCTGCAGACTTCAGCACCTTCCATCTGCCTGCTAATGACAGTGATGGGTCACTGTTCCTGTCACGTAGCAGTGACGGTGGCTGTGGTGAGAACGCACAGGTGAGTTTGCTATTGCAGTGGTGTCAACATTCAGTGGGCAATAAATCAATTTGGACTGGTAAATTATCCTCTGAATATTTTCATTAATTTTACAGTTAGAAGTTAATCACCAGAAATGGAAATGAGGGCCAGCTTCTCTTTAAAAAATTTCGCACATTGATCAATTTTGCACTTCATCATATTGAAGTCGTGGATTTCAAAGTATTTTCCCAAATTTGAGCTCTTGTGGCTCAACGTATGCTTTGTAATCTTGTCAAGTAAAGTCTTTGGCTCTTCTAGAATACTTATTTTATGTATTTAGAACATAAAACAGTCTAAAGACTAAGCAGCGGGGCAATCTTTTATAGGACTGATCAGAACTCAAAGTAAAAGTAGCAATTGCTATAATTTGACAGTGTCTACAAAAATTACAATGGGAAAGCCACATTCAGTGCAGTGTATCTTAGGTATAGTAGTTTATAAGAGGTATCCGAATGCAATTAATAAATTGTGAAAGTTGGTTATACTATCTGTCAAATACCTTACACATTAAAACACTTTCTTCAAAATTTGAAAATGTGCAGCATTGGCTGGCAGTCCGTCATTACATAATTTTGTGCACTAAACAAGCATTTTGAAAGATTAGTGCGCAAAAGAAGTGAACAAGATTACTATCATAGCGGTGGCTTAAGTGAATTTGACTTCAGTGAAATTGCAGATACAGCATGTAGGTCCAAAAACAAGAAAGGGGCTGGCAGATGGAATGGCACACTGTGGTATAAACTTTTTTAAACAGGGTTGAAGTACCTCAGACAGGCTGGCCAACGTTTCGATAGGTGGACCTATCTTCGTCAAAGGCGGCCTCGTCATCCTCGGCGTGTTAGTTTTAAAGGGTTAGTGCAGTGACGTCACGTGCGGGTGTTGTCGCTTACAGCATGTAGGTAATTTAAGTGTTTGTGAGGGAAGTAAGCATATAAGAATTTTAATCAGTAAGTGCTTTCCTTTTTCCAAAGTTGGGATGTGATGAGGTGCCATAAATTCCGAAATTGGAGCAGTTGTACTGGCATAAATCAGATGAACAACTTTGGGTGATGTCACGTTTTTAGATGTATTTCTTAAAGGGATACTAAATCAGTTTAGGCTGATAACTACCGTAAAATACCAATCAAATGCCCTCTCACCCCCCTGGACATAAGGATAATACAGGGAATGTTGGGGCAGTGAACAAAAACTCGAAATTGGATCATGGGAAGGGGCACTTGCATAGGGGAGGGGGGGGGGTTGATTGGTATTTTATGGTATTTTTTTCAAAACATTTTCAATAATTTCGCAGTAAGAGGTCAATTATTAGAAGAGAAAATGAAGACCAGTCTTCTATCGTTTGAATTTCAGGCCAAAACCCCTGCGCCGGTATATCAGTGTGAAATCGTGAATCTTTAAGTTATATTCCCCTATTTGGCCCATTGTGGCTCGATAAAGTTCTTGACGCTTGCTAGATTCAGTCTTTGGCCCTTGTGGTCTATTTATGGTAAGAGTTGTTTTTTTGGTATTGTAGAATAGTTTTCTATTGATACAGCTTAAATTATGTTTCTCTTTTAGTATTGCTTTGAAGAAGTGGTTCATACAGTATAGGCAAACTTCATTGATTAAAAAGAGGGGGGTGGGCAGGGTGGGGTGGACTAGCCACGCCTGAGCAGACAGTGTCAGTTCATGACATTATGGTGTGCTGGTGCAGGACAAGACTATTAGTGTCACCACCTGTCTTTTCTGGCTATCCATGCCTCTTCTCATGGTAAAAGTGGCTTTTCTGGTATTGTAGAAGGGTAATTTTGATAGTCTAATTATTTTTCTTGCTGTGTCTAATGAAAACCGGTTTTATTATCAATTAATCTAGAGTGGTGAAAGCGCTATGCTTCTTGTGTGCCAAATGACCTGCCATGGGCGGAGGAAGCTAAAGGCGGCATAAAGACAGCACCTAGTTTGTGTTTCTTGCACAATTCTCACAATTTTTGACAGTATGTGCACCAGGCTAAGAAACTTCATCAGGTAACCAACATGTGTTCCTTTCGAAAGTGAGCAAGGGATAAACATTAGTAACATTTTTGCCGCTTATCTTGCATAAAGGTGGCCCAAATAAGTGGAATTGCTATGAAATCCTAGACTTCATGTGTACATCAAGCTTGTGGGTAGGTTCTGAAATTCAAAAAGTATGATTGCTACATGGATAACAGGTTTAAATGCTTTCATGGCGGAAACATTCTGGGAAGTGTTTGAGGTATGTTAGTTATTGCTCTTCACAGGGTTGCTCTCTATAGTTGTCGTTACCACATCTGTCAACAGGCACTGCTGTGGCTTTCCTTCTATGAAATTTACAATGAGGGCATCTATGACCTGCTGTTGCCATCAGCTGAGGCAGCCTCAAAGAAAAAAGGGGGCCAGCGACGTACCATTCTCAAGTTGGGTGAAGACCGGGCCAAACGTGCATTTGTGCGTGGGCTTGTCGAAGTGCCTGTGCACTCGGCCGATGAAGCGCATCGGCTGCTCTGCCTGGCACGCGAGAACCAGACCTTTGCCGAGACGCAGCTGAACTGCAGCTCGAGCCGTAGCCACTGCGTCTTCACTGTGCGACTCGTAGCCTCTGGGGTGGACAGCCGGGATGGTAGCCGGAACTGGCATGTCAGCACGTTAATGCTCTGCGACCTGGCGGGTTCGGAGAGGCCATCCAAAACTGGTACTGCTGGGTCACGGCTTCGCGAAGCTGGCCGCATCAACACCTCTCTGATGGTGCTCAGCCGCTGCCTGGAGGGCTTGCGTAACAACAAGGATGCATCCAGGAAGGCTCCAGTGCCCTTCCGAGAGAGCAAGCTCACCCAGGTATGATTGCATTGTAACGTGTCTAGATTTTGTTCACACCATTTCAGTAATACGCTGCTTGACATCAAGCAATTTTGTCCGTTTTGCTGTCTTTGAGCCACTTGTAACATGCTTTTACACTGGCATTTTATGGTCATGAAAAAGACTAACAATGGATTAGTCTTCAAGTGGGAAGGAGGGGTTGTTGCTTTATTTATTTCTTGCACAATCGAAACATTATGCAAAGTATGTATACCTGCAGCAGGCACATTGCAAGTGAAAATGTCGAAAAGTTTTTTTTGATTGCATTCCAATTTCAAGTGTGTAGTCAACAGCCAAGGGATTTGGACATGCCGTGGAAGAGATATATAAGTGGCAGGTTTAGTTGCCAGTTCAACTGAGTGTATCTCTTGAAGATGGCTGCAGTTTGACAGGCTTCTGTAAGTTACGTTCACGCAAACGTACATAGTACAGTGAAACCTTGGTAATTTGGATTTCACGGGACTGAAAAAGTGTCCGAATTAAGCGAATGTCTAATTATCGAGGGTTTCAAGAAAATGAACAAGTGTTTACATCGCCACGCTTTTATTTACTGAATGACTCAGCAAATTCTGTTATTATTTTGCTCAAAAGCAGTGCGGAAGCTGCTATTCTCATCTAGTAACTGATAAGTGCTCCCAGCGATAAAGGCCTTGCGACTTCCTGCGCAGCACGGTTGCGGCGCACGTGTTCGTCTGAGATGCTCTTTTCACTACCGCGCGCACATCTTCATTATTTTTTAGCGATTGCGCTGGTCGTCAAAAGACCATCTGTCCATTGCGATAGAGCCAGTGCTCTTTATCCTTGACAACTTTGCATTTATTCAAAACGAAACGACCGTTTGCTGCAACTGCTGAGGACGAAGCAGCCGCTATCGATGCAGTCATAGACGGCGACTACACAGCTACGAAGGCACGTGGCCGACGTTGTGTTATGCGCGGTGGTGAACGCAAGAAAAAGCTTTGAAGGCACAAATAGGGACAAAGCATTGTAGTGTTGCTGTCATTCACATATGAATTCCACTGATGACTGAGGCGATGCAGACTCCACTGCTTCGTTTCAGTTGGGCGCAAGCGCAGTTTCTCGTCTCTCGTGCTGCCCATTTGCGGCACTTGTCGAGATCTGAGAGTTGTCCAAGTAAGTCCAAATGAATGAGTTTGATTGCATTAAATAATGCTTACACCTGTAGGGTCCAGGGGACGGTTCTAATCTCCCAAATTAACGGGGTTTTGCTGTGCTTTTAAACAAAGGCCTTTTTCGCCTACCCCCACCACCTGCACTTGGCCTGTTGCATGTCTGCTGGGTTCAAATTCTCTCCAAGAAATTTTGACTGTTAAAGTAGCGCCAATGAGCACACCTGTGTTATGCATACTAATGAAATAATTGTGCCATAAAGTCTGCCCAATTATTTGTTAGCTTGAGGCTTCTCTAAAAGATACAGACCTAATGTGAGACGAGATATTGTATGCTCTATGAGAGCAGAGTTACGCAAAGGTGATTGAACTTGCATGCAAAGCAAACAAGTCTTTTGAGGGAAAGTCACATTCGCAGGAGCCAAGCTCGTTTCAACATGAACTATTGTAGCTGACTGGCACCACCCCTGGGGTCTACCAGCTTTGCCTCAGGCAATAGATCAATTGATCACCATTTCATTAGGAACTTGCGCATATGAGCTTCAGGCTTTGACTTGTCTCATTTCATGCTGAGGACAAAATAGCTGATGTTTCATCATTAGACACTTGAGAGCTGCGAAAGTGTTTTAATTTCTGTATGCCAGATGACACTGCAGCATGTAACGTAGGCTATGTGGAATGCTTTTTCGCTGGCGATGAAGGTATCTTGACCCTTTGGGTGTTTTTGCTGGGCATGTACGCGCCACTGATCCATCCTACATGGTTCTTGACCTACATGTGTGGCGCCAATCTTATATTTGATATTTTGCACTCATATTCTACACTACTGGTTGTTAAAAGGGGCTGCCATCTCTATGGAGTCACCCAAAGTTATTTAAAATTGTTTCTACTTACCAGTGCATACGACTCAACGTGTTTACCTCTTGAGCACTCGATCGCATGCTTGCGTGAGCGTCTGCTACCTTCAAGGCATGCAGTTTGAGGAGATGCTATCGTTTAGCATCAGTTCATCAGCAGCATCAGTTCTGAAGTACCAATCTTTTTTCTTTTTGCCTTCGGTTGCTGTATGCGTTGTCCCATACACTGGGGTGCAGTAGTTATTTCAAATGGCCGCATGCATTACCTCTTCTGTCAGCAACTGCTCAAGCGTTTCTTCTGGTGAGACGTGCTTTTGGGACAACAAATTGGTAGCCATGAATATCGGTGGACATTTTTCTCGATCTCTTCGTGTAGTGGAGTCGTGTGCATACTGTTGGTGCGAGTAAACAGACAAAATGTTGCTTGCAATACATTTTTGCTGTATTCATGAGTTTTCAATAGCTTCCTAATACTGGAATCTGCATTAAGACAATCACCACAGGAGCACAGCTTTTGTGGAAAAATTTAACCCTATAAGGGTTAAAATTAGATCTAGTACTTTCCGTCTAAAATGTTGACCTTGTGAACATTTGCGGTTCTTTCTAACAAGGGTGGTATGATTGCACTTATTCAGAGAAGAATGAATTGCTACTTTTTGCGATGTTGCGTCCACGAAGTTGTCCCACACCTCGATGTGACAGAGTCTGCAGAAAAATGCAGAAAAGAAATGAAACGGGGCTGTCTTCGGGAAAAAAACTGAAAAACAACCTTGGGAATGAAGAGGGGTCCAAAGAAAGAAAAAATCGCAAGCGAGGAGGAAACCGTCTCCCCAACTTGAACGGAGGGACAGTGGCCCAGACTGATGGCCAGATAGGACCAAGGGACAGAGAAAAAACGTTTTTGTATTGATGCTTTGAATATAGTAAACTGTTTCCTTTGTTACCAAAGATTTCTAGTATGTATCACTTCCTGACAAGTTTCCATTAACAAAGTGAATTCGAGAAAATATTACGGTCCACCTGTCAAGTCACCTTTTGCCCTCGCTTGATTATTGCATGCATGTGGTTGCCTGTTTGAGTGGCGCGTAATATTCAATGGCTTATTTGATTTACCTGATTTTATTTCATCTAGCCATTGGATATGTGCCACTGGCTGTGTGCCCATTCTTGGCCAGTCGTCCAGAATGGATACATGCTATTGTAATCCAAGTGGTATATAAATTGTTTAATGCAGCCAAATATATGTCATGCTTTTGTGCGCACACCTATTGCAGTAAAACCTCGTTAAACTGTACCCGCTTAAACAGTAGTTTCGTTTCAAAAGTGTTAAAGTGAACTTATCGACTCGGCGACTATTGAACATAATGCATTTTGTATCTGCGTAAACCGTACCAGCTTATTGCATATGTATTGGCTAGCACATAGTGTTTCCACTTTTCGTCACAAAATCATGGCAGTATGTCGGCCCAGCAGAACGATTCTGAGAGATCAGAATGGCCTCCAAGCGTAAACGCAGAGGGCGCTTGTAAGGGTGAAGCCACATCATCACTTTGGTGCCTTGCCAGAGTCGGAGCGTTGTGGCCCGTGTTGTGGTGTTGGGCAAGCTAGGACAGAAATGGGACGCTCAGCATGGAAGAAAAATTAGACATTGTTCGTACTATCGAACATGGCATGAAGAAGTCGAGCTTGCATGCGAGAGGGATCTACCGTTGACTATGGTGTGTAGCATTTGGAAACACGAAGAAGTTGGTGGGCAATGCTGCTGCAACTGGAAATATGTCGGCTATGAGGTTCGACTTTTCGCCATCGTTGCCTCTGTTATTGCCAAAGTGTCGCCTAACGACACGAAAAGCGACAGCACGGGTGATTCAGGCTTGGCAGTGGCACATGTTGCGCGTTACCGTCAGCCAGGGTGTTCGACGAAAAGAGGGGGCTGGTGAAAAAGCTGGCTCGTGGCTCTAGTGAGTTTGAGGCCGTCGTCGTTGCTGCTAGCCCACCGCAGCATCAGATGAAAATAACATGCTTTTGTCACGCGAAGTGCATAAATACTGCATAATTTCTGCCTTTTCATCACAATCTCTCATAGTTCCATTTTTTATAAGTAAGTGGGCAATCTTGCGCTATTTCGGTTAAGCAGTACTACCGTTTAGCGTATACTTTTTCCGGCTAACTACAGTTTAATGAGGTCTCACTGTTTCGCCATTTCCTCCTTTTACAAGCATCCAACATTGCTTGCGCATTGCACTGCGCATCCACCTGAATTCGTATTTGCATTTCAGCATTAGTTATGCATGATGGTAGTGCATAACCAGTCCGTGAGATTATGGTCATGCACCACACGGCTCACAGCTTCAAACATTGCTTGATACCCGCCGTGGTAGCTCAGTGGCTATCTGCTGAGCATGAGGTCGCGGGATCGAATCCCGGCCGTGGCGGCCACATTTCAATGGGGGCGAAATGCGAAAACACCCGTGTACTTAGATTTAGGTGCATGTTAAAGAACCCCAGGTGGTCGAAATTTCCGCAGTCCTCCACTACGGCATGCCTCATAATCAGAAAGTGGTTTTGGCACGTTAAACCCCATAATTTAATTTTAAAGATTGCTTGACATTACATGTTGCATAGGATGAAAATGTACAATTGGATGCGTTATTTAGTTGTGTAGCATTCAATGAACTGTTCCACATAGGTGTTGCTTCAGATATGATTCCAAGGTGTGCCTTGGATATGCATATTTTTTCTCTGGATTTTTGTAGGTGATGCAGGCCTACTTCACTACACGTGGGCAAGTCTCTCTGGTAGTCAACATCTGCCCAGCCATGTCCATGCTTGAGGAGTCGCTGAATGCGCTTAAGTTCTCGGCTGTTGCCATTGAAGTGGTGCCATTGCAGCTGGAATCGCGCCATGTTCGCTGCAAAGAGGCTGTTCGTCGGCTCACTGAGCGGTGGCACCATGCAAGTGGAGGTGAAGGGCTTCATGTTGGTTCCCTTGCACCAAATATGGCCGAGGACGTAGCAGCACTTGCGGCCTTGGATGCAGATGATGCTGAGGAGCTCTTCGAGACCATCGAGGCACTCGAGCGGGACCTGGAGGACACCCGAGGCCAGCTCAAGTGCGTGTTCATTTGATTCATCCTGCTGTGGTCTTGTTGCTTCAGCCAGTGTTATTGCTTGCTGTTGTCAAGTAGTGTCACGAATTTGGGCACTCTAGAAACTGACAGGAGACAGCGTGTACATGATAGAAAAAAAAAACACTTATATAACAAATACGAGTAAAAAAAGACAACAAATACTACAAACAATAACTTTGTAAACATGTGCTAAATCTATGTCCTAGCTATTAGTAATACACAACACTCCAACACTTAAGCTACAGTCTCTCAGTTCCTGATAAGGTAAAGAACAAGCAGTCTGACAATTACGACGTGCACAAGACGCTGTCATTGTAGCTCAGACGTGGTGCAGACGTTAGCCTTCATCGATTTCGCTTGACTGGGCTGGTTTCTGCATTGGTGGCAGTGCACCCGAGGCTTACGAGGCACAGACCTCAGCCTTCGTCGATGTTGCTTGACGGGGCTGGTTTCCACAATGGTGGCAGGGCACCTATGGCTTATGTGGTGCAGGACATGGTCGTACTCTGTAGTGCGCCTGGTCGATGACGGGGCTAGGCGGTTGCCTCTGTGGCACTGAATGGTGGCAGGTGATGGCTTCACAAGGCTGGACTGAGGCCTTGGAGCACTGCCATGGTACCGTAGCCAGGGTGCAGGAGCTGGAACTGTCGCTGGCAAACTCTTAGGTCCCCTCTCCATTCTAGGTCTCCAATGAATCCCAATCACGTCGCCAGAGCACAGTTGGCAATGCGTTGCACCAGTCCATGTCCGTGTCAGCACTGCCCGCTCATCTATCTTTGCCTTTTTTTTAATTTTTTCCTCTTCTCTCGTGCTTCAAGCGTTTCACGTGCTTCACACATCAAGTGTCCAAAAGGTGCCCCCAACTTCGTTTCACCGACTGGCATCGTCGTCATCTTCACACATTCACCCTGCTTTTGCATGTGTTTCATCAGTCACTCATGACAAACAGCCCTTGTATTTACAGTTTCCAGAGCTCCAATCTTGTATCTGAGATCTTTCTAGGAGACAGCACCTGTTATAAGCCCTGTGCATTTCTCCAAATGCAGTTGCATTTGGACCAAAAAGTACTGGTAATGCATGTCACGCCTGTATACTTTTAATTAGGGGTGTGCAAATACCAAATAGTATAGTTTGAATTGAATACTGAATCCAGTCAAGAAAGCTGAATGTCAGAAAATTTCTAACAAAATTTAATGCTTAACATTTTGGCCAAGAAAATACGGTACTGAACAAGCTTGGGAGTCTCGTAGCATTGCAAAACAAGGATGTAGCAAGCTATCAGTAACTTGGATATATAGAAATCAAGACTGTGATATTGTTACGTTATGGTGACAGTGAAGAACGCGGTAGTAAAACCGTGAATCACGATGCCCACAAAGGAAGTGACACTCAAAGCATGATAGTGGTGAGCACAGTTGGCCATCGTCAAACTCTGATCAGTGGGTCAAGCATTTCGGCTCTTATACATGAGTCATCGAAGGTTCCAGAGTAATTGCTGGTGCCCGCTTGTCTTCTAGTAAGCACTACACAATTCGAGTCGTGCATATAATCAGATTACACAAGCTTCGGTGACAACATACAACGCATAGAACCATCGATGACATTCAAGAAACTTCCAATACATGCAGGCGTTCCTGTGCTGAGCGATAATGTTTAACATTTATTAGCTGATGAAAAACGATCACTTGAGAAAGATAAGCACACATGTCAATATACAGTACAGTCTACTCTTACTAAAGGGGCCCTGTACGACATTTTATTGAAGCCGAGAAATATGTTTGAAGTTAAATTGGACTATTTGAGAAATACTTTGCCACAAAAATTACTTCAATGCATTCAGCTGAAGCCTAGTCAATGTCCCTTACACGGTGTTTCCGCTCCTTCAGTGACTTGCACTGTGTAGGTTAAGGCAGAGCAGGGGTGCCCACAATTCTCCACCTACTGACCGTGGCGCGTAGCTCAACACATTTGAACTGCACGTTTTGGATGTTGACATAGATGCTATCATTTCTGATTTTGGTACCTATGACGAGACACACGCTTGTCTTCAGCAAGCAGCAATGTGCTCATCGCAGCACTTTGCAGGGGTCATGGTGTCTATGCTATTTAGCAGACCACATCCACGTGCAAGTGTGGTGCGTATGCACAGCACTTGCTTTGTGCACGACGGAGCTTGAGTGCCTACTTGCACTCGTATGCTCCAGCCCGACCGTGCTGCATGCTGCAGACTAGCTTTGTCCTGCACCAGCTTGACCGACAGATATTAGCCACATCCACTTTGCGCATTTTGAAGCACTATCAATAGCTCAATATGAAGTGAAGTCTGCCAAGGCATCTAACCAGGAGCGGCCAGGAGTGAGCGCGCACTGGCATGCGTGTGTGTGCTCTGACCTCAAGTTTAACATGGTTTGAGGCTAATTGAGTGTTCAAAAGTACTCGGAATCTGAATCAGCTACAACACCAATAAGCAGGGTGGCCAAAGTTTATTTCCTACATAGGCGGCCGAGTGTAAACAGACGATGATTGGCTTCTTCCAGAAGTACGTAATTATTATTGAAATCAAAAAACAGATTTTCACTTACTTCAGCCTGCTTATTAAACTTTACTAAACTCAATAAATATACATAGTAACAGTAAGAAGCGCAATGATCATAACATCCTTCTTGTTTGGTGACAGCTATTGGCCAATAGTAGCCGCATATGGGAATCTGTTATATTGCAAAATAAAGCATCCAGAAAAGAGTGAGGAACATAGTTCTGTTGAAAAGGGAGAGTTTGAGAAAAAAAGACTTTGCACTCCACGGGCCATGCACGACTGCAAAATCTGGCTGAGATGTTCACAGCAGTGTATGCTATCCGTGGACTGTTTTTTTCACCAAGCCCGAAAGATGGTTGAGTTGCTATTTAAAGGTAGCATTAAATTAGTATGCCAGCTGCGATTATGAATCACTTCTACAATATGAAAGTCTGGAAAATATTTTTTGTGGATTTGTGGAAGAGAATCAAGCACTTTTCTTTTTCTCTGAAACTAATGAATTAGTGATATTCCGTTGTACTGAATACCTATGAGGTTCCTGTTTTAATGGTAGTAAAGTAAAACTCTTGTTTGGGCTAGTTGGTTTATGCTTGAATGAGTAAAGGCAAGGCACAAAAGACCAGCGCTGAAGGACACAATTGACAGTACTGGCGCCACACAGTGGTGGACCTATGTTTTGCGGCAATCTCATTTATTGCAAGGAATGTCTTGTTTTTAGTTTTTCTCCAAAATACATGAGGGTTACCCAACTTTACGGTAGGTGGAGTATTGTAGGGCCAATCTGCACGACAGAAAAGAGCATGCACCACGTGACACGATCACTGCTCGGTGTGTAGTCGGCGCCGACAGCAAATGGCAGGCGCCGTCCACGCCATTTCCTTGCCAGATTTGGCGCGATTTGTCACCCATCAAGTTCTGAAATCAGGACGGTCACGACAAGTTCTTGGCTCTCACTCCCCCCACCTCTGCCCTCGTTCGTCCACCGTCCGCGCAAATGCACTTAACAGGGTCGTTACACTTTCGCACCTGTAGTAAACAAAGCAGCATCACATGTCACATGCCTGCAGACAGGAATGTCTGCTCGCTATATTAAAGGGAAAGCTGTACTACGCCAACCAGCGAACCATTTCGGCTCGTCGCGCCGTATGCCGTATGCAGGCAGTCGTATGCCATATGCTGTGGCCGACCAACGACCTTGAGCTGCCGTTGCCTGGCAACGCCGCAGCCGCGCTCCAACAGATGGCGACGCCGTCGCCGCTTGCTCCACCAGATGTGCCGCTGGGGTAGAGGGAAAGGAGGTGCCGCCTTGAGCGGGGTATATATGCGCTTCGCCTCACTGTATTTAGTCATTATGGAGAGCACGAAAGAGACTCACAACTGCAGAACGAAGTGAGGAAGAGACAACGCGCTCAAGAGACGCTAGAAGAACGCACCGCACGACTCGAGAAGCGTCGTAACGAACTTGCGGCTAGAAGTCGTGCCACGTCCCGGAGTGACTCAACTGTGGAAGAGACTGCTTTTGCAGCTCTTGCTTTCGCAATTCAACTAGGGTTAACCAGAGCTAAACCACAGGCAATTTTTCTGCATATTTTATACTGGCCAACAGAACAGAATGGCCAGATGATCAGTAACATCAGTCGTTAGTGGCGTTATGTTTGGAAGTGCCCTCTACACTACATCCCGCCTTGTTACAAAGGTGGACTAATTACAGGTTCAATCTTTTTGGTGTAAAAGCATGTTGACCCAATCGAGTGTACCGCAAACAGCGACTTCGAGTCCGGGTGTGCACCGTCCCCGGGCAGTCTGCATCTGGTAAGGAAGGCACATTTTCCAGCTGAGCCTCTGGAGAAACCACACCGCCAGGCTCAGCAGCAGTTCTCCCACACTGTCAGTTGTCTCCACTGTGTCTGGCGCTGGCGACAGTTTTCTTGCACTGTCAGTTGTCTTCACTGTCTCCGGCACTGGTGACAGTTTCCTTGCACCTCCGCTGTCTCCGGCACTGGTGACAGTACCCTCGAACCAGGTGACTCGCTATGAACAGCAAAGGGAGCAAGCGGACAACAGTTCTGCTGAATCACACCGTTTTATTTTCCACCACGTAGCATCACGGACGCTGACTATGACTAAGCACTCGAGCAGTGCACCTGGCATCTGTCACCCAGACGCTGTGGCCAGGTTGTAGACCTGGTAGTGGTTGAGCACCATGGTGAAGGTTGCAGTCTGTGGTCTGCCTGTGCCTAGCAGCTTTGTCGTGCTCTGTGAAGGTTCTATGGTCGGGTTGTTTTGGAGTTAGATGATCACAAAGTTTTGGTAAAAGGGTGCGCAGGTGCCGACCCATCAAAAGCTGAGCAAGACTGAAGCCTGTTGAACCGGGAGTGTTCCATACACCAGCAGAGCCATGGGATCGTCGACATTCTTCCTCCACAGTTCCTTCACCATTTGCACTGCACATTCCACTTCCCCATTTGACTGCGGAAAATCTGGGCTACTCGTGCAATGAGTAAAGCTGTATGTCAATGCGTGACGAAAACTGTGGTCCGTTTGCATCGAAGACTTTCAGGCATGCCAAATCGGGCCATAATCACTGATCTGCTTGACATTCCGCACAGTCAGTAGTACTTCTGGAAACCTTGAATAGTCGTCGACTACTAACAGGAAGTACTGACCTTCAATATGGAAGATGTCTGCCCCCACTTGTTGCCATGGGAGCTCTGGGGTATCTGTCCGTATCATGGGTTCTGCCCTCTTCTGTCCCACAGTTGCCCATTGCTCACACTTTTCGACCACTTCCTTAATCCTGTGGCTTATTCCAGGCCACCATACCGACTTGCGGGCTCTCTCCTTAGACTGAGCCATTCCGAGATGACTTTCGTGTACCATTCCTAAGACCTCCGCCTTAAGAGCGCCAGGAACAACCAGTCTACCTCCTTTCAACAAAAGTGAGTCGGCAACCGACAGTTCACTGCGGTATTTCTAGTGCACTGACAAGCTTACTGTTGGTCTTGTCTTAGATGGCAAACAGTAGTTGCAGAACTTGACCAAGGCAGAGCAGACGCCATCAGATACTTGATGCCTTCACATGGTTTCCAAGTTAACGGGCACGCTCTCGCCAACGGTGTCCACGATCACTTGCATGTAGCTTTCAAGAGAAGCAATTTCATCAATTGCAGCGTCTGAAGAGGGGAACGGAGCTCTTGACAATGTGTTGGCAGTAGCTAGCAGCTTGCCCAAAACGTACAGTACCTTGAACTGATGGCGCTTCAACTTGAATCTGCAGGTGTTGTATCCTGGGTGGCAGCAAATCTACCTCCATCTCGCCCAGAAGTAGTTAGCGTCTGATGGTCGGTTTCAACAATGAATAGGAGGCCCCAAAGAAATTTGTCAAAATGCTGTACGGCCCACGTGACAGCTAAGGCCTCCTTTTCAGTCCGGCTGTATCTCTGCTCAGGCTTAGTGAGCTAGCATGAAGTAAAGGCCACCGCTCGTCTTTCGCCCCTTGGTTGATCATGCATCGGCAGAGACCACTGTTGGGTGAGTTGAGTGATAGTAGGCCATGCAGGTTTTCGAAAAAAGCATACCTTTTACTTTTTCAAAGGCTGCTTGCTGACGTGGTCCCTACATTCAGGCTGTCCTCTTGATCAGTTCTCGAATCGGGGCCGACATGTCCGACAGATGTGGCAGGAATCTTGCGACATGATTTACCATTTCCATGAATCTTAGAACGCCTCCAACATCCACGGGTGGTTCTATCTTCTGAACAGCTTCAATTTTAGCTGTCTGGTGGGATGCCATCTGCAGAGACCACAACACCCAGGAATTTGACGCTTGACACACCGAACTTGCACTTTACCTTATTTAGGGTAAACCCTGCCTGGTGTAACTGGTCCAACACCTTGCAAAGTCTTCCGTCATACTCTTCTCGATTGTAACCAAACACCAAAATATTGTTACGTAGGAAGACGCAGACGAAAAGCTATGTACAAGTATATTTGCAAGAAAATACGCTGCGCTTGGCCAAGAGGCAACAGCCCGCGCTAGCTTCTAATCGTCGTCTTTCGTCGTCTTACTGCTCGGCTCTTCGTTATTGGAAATACTATCCCGTAGCACTATCCCCGGCGGCAAAAGCGCCGTCCCGGAGCGACTAAAGGCCAGAGTCTGAAGCAGTGTAGTAGGTAGGTCTTGAGCCTACTGACAAACACAAGTTAATGATATCTTAGTTGAAATCAAGAAAAAAACATGGGCATGTGCAGGACACGTAATGAGGAGGGAAGATAACCGATGGTCATTAAGACTTACGGAATGGATTCCAAGGGAAGGGAAGCAGTCACTACCTGTCCTAAGTAGATGTATTCCCTTATCATTTCCAGTGCCTCACTACCTATCGTAAACTGCTGTTCTCTTCCGAGACTGTTAAACATTACTTTAATTTTCCCCATTCTTCTGCTTTGCCTCTCAAGGTCAGTGAGCATGCATTGCAATTGGTTCCCTGAGTTACTCAACAAGGCAATATCATCAGCAAATCGCAAGTTATTAAGGTATTCTCCATTAACTTTTATCCCCAATTCTTCCCAATCCAGGTCTCTGAATACCTCCTGTAAGCACGCTGTGAATAGCATTGGAGAGATCATATCTCCCTGCCTGACGCCTTTCTTTATTGGGATTTTGTTGCTTTCTTTGTGGAGGACTACGGTGGCTGTGGAGCCGCTATAGATATCTTTCAGTATTTTTACATACGGCTCGTCTACACCCTGATTCCGCAATGCCTCCATGACTGCTGAGGTTTCGACTGAATCAAACGCTTTCTCGTAATCAATGAAAGCTATATATAATGGTTGGTTAAATTCCGCACATTTTTCCATCACCTGATTGATAGTCCGGATAATGGTGTATTGTTGAGTAGCCCTTACAGAATCCTGCCTGGTCCTTTGGTTGACAGAAGTCTAAGGTGTTCCTGATTCTATTTGCGATTGATTACCTTAGTAAATACTTTGTAGGCAACATTCAGTAAGCTGATCGGTCTATAATTTTTTCAAGTCGTTGGCGTCCCTTTTTTTATGGATTAGGATTATGTTAGCGTTCTTCCAAGATTCCGGTATGCTCGAGGTCATGAGGCATTGCGTATACAGGGCGGCCAGATTTTTCTAGAACAATCTGCCCGCCATACTTCAACAAATCTGCTGTTACCTGATCCTCCCCAGCTGCCTTCCCCCTTTGCGTAGCTCCCAAGGCTTTCTTTACTTCTTCCGGCGTTACCTGTGGGATTTCGAATTTCTCTAGACTATTCTCTCATCCATTATCGTCGTGGGTGCCACTGGTACTGTATAAATCTCTATAGAACTCCTCAGCCACTTGAACTATCTCATTCATATTAGTAATGATATTGCCGGCTTTGTCTCTTAACGCATACATCTGTTTCTTGCCAATTCCTAGTTTCTTAATCACTGCTTTTAGGCTTCCTCCGTTCCTGAGAGCATGTTCAGTCCTATCCATATTATACTTCCTTATATCGGCTGTCTTGCGCTTCTTGAGTAACTTCAAAAGTTCTGTCAGTACTATTCTAGCTGTAGGGTTAGAGGCTTCCATACATTGGCATTTCTTGATCAGATCTTTCGTCTCCTGCGATAGCTTACTGGTATCCTGTTTAACGGAGTTACCACTGACCTCTATTGCACACTCCTTGATGATGCCCACAAAATTGTCGTTCATTGCTTCAACACTAAGGTCCTCTTGCTGATTTAAAGCCGAATACCTGTTCTGTAGCTTGATCTGGAATTCCTATATTTTCCCTCTTAACGCTAACTCATTTATCGGCTTCTTATGTACCAGTTTCTTCCGTTCACTCCTCAGGTCTAGGCTAATTCGAGTTCTTACCATCCTATGGTCACTGCAGCGCACCTTGCTGAGCACGTCCACATCTTGTATGATGCCAGGGTTAGCACAGAGTATGAAGTCTATTTCATTTCTAGTCTCGCCGTTCGGGCTCCTTCACGTCCACTTTCATCTATCCCGCTTGCGGAAGAAGGTATTCATTATTCGCATATTATTCTGTTCCGCAAAGTCTACTAATAACTCTCCCCTGCTATTCCTAGAGCCTATGCCATATTCCCCCACTGCCTTGTCTCCACCCTGCTTCTTGCCTACCTTGGCGTTGAAGTCGCCCATCAGTATGGTGTATTTTGTTGTCACTCTACCCATCGCCGATTCCACTTCTTCATAGAAGCTTTCGACTTCCTGGTCATCATGACTGGATGTACGGGCGTAGTTCGTACAACCTTCATTTTGTACCTTTTATTAAGCTTCACAGGACCTGCCACCCTCTCGTTAATGCTATAAAATTCCTGTATGTTACCAGCTATATTCTTATTAATCAGGAATCCGACTCCTTGTTCTCGTCTCTCTGATAAGCCTCGGTAGCACAGTACGTGCCCGCTTTTTAGCACTGTATATGCTTCTTTTGTCCTCCTAACCTCACTGAGCCCTATTATATCCCATTTACTGCCCTCTAATTCCTCCAATAGCACTGCTAGACTCGCGCCTCACTAGATAACGTTCTAGCGTTAAACGTTGCCAAATTGTTTGCAAAAATTTTTTACTGTATTCGTGAGTTTTCAGTAGTCTTTTACTACTGGAACAGCAATTTAAAAAATTGACGACAGGTGCATGTTTTATTTATAAGAAAAGTTTGACCCTCAAGGGTTAAGAGAACGACATGTCTCTTCACCCTTGTGGTTTTAGTGGCACATCCACAAATAGGAGGGGGTGCTGATAAGTTCCTGACTGACCAGAATGGAGAGAGCCAGAGTTATGAAACAACATATTTATTTGGCATAATCTCCCGTGAGACTGATGCGCTTGGTAAAGTGCAGTAGCAGCTTTTTTAAACCTTCCAAATAAAGTCCTTTGGTTGGGTTTCAAACCACTTCTCCGCGGCATGTTTGACATTGGAAATGTCCGCAACACGTTGCCCCTTTAGGTGTTTCTTCAAGTTCGAGAACAGATAATAGTCTGAAGGGGCCAGATCAGGTGAGTAAGGGTGATGGCAGACCAATTGGAAAACAAGGGTGTTCAGTCTGAAAGCGGCATTGTTGGAAGTTTGCACAGGTGCATTTTCATGCAAAGAAAAAGGGAAGAGTTTCTTTAATCAACAACTCTACGACATTTCATCTGTATTGCCTCCTTCAGCTGCTCCATGAGGTTAGCATGATACTGATACTTTCAGGTTAGCCTGAAAGCCCGTCGAAACACTCGCGAGCACAACGCCGACCAATTCTCGGGGGGGAAGAAGGGGTCGAGCTTCCGTGGCCCACTATCCAGTAATAGTAGTGCCCTGAGGTCAACCAACAGACTACAGTTGACTCCCGATAATTCGAAGCCGCCCAATTGGAATTTTCGGTTAATTAGAAGTGAAGTGCTGGTCCCATCAGTTTTACATGTCTTCCTATAGAAGAAATCGCTCGATAATTCGAAGTCCTCATCAAGTAATATTGTTTAATTGGAAGTTAATTTTCAGCCGGGATCCTCGAGGTGACCGTCATTCTTTGGTAGAATGTGCAATTTTTCAAGTGCTGCAACAGTTCCGTGCTCCGCGTTGGTGTCATCGCCACCGCAGCCGCCCGCAACGCCATCCTTCTTGGAGCGGCGCGATTATTCATTGCTACGGCTGCCGTGGCCTCCACGATCAACTCCGGCAGGAGGCGACGGAGGCCACGCGCGGCTGCCGCGCGTGGCCGGAGCCGATCGCAGAGGCCACGCGGGTGCCGTAGGTGCACGCAGCGCTGGCAGTGGCGAGATTGTGCGAGATCAGTCTTGCAGCGTGCGCAGCGTATGTCGAGGCGTGTGTTGGTCGAGCGCCTTTGTGCGGGAAGCTTGTGGGCTAGGTTGTTTCACGGGTGATTCGGAATTGACTGTACCTAGTCACGCAGTTTATAGCCATGGCAAACCGTGGCTCTTATCGCACGCTCGACCTGGCAACGAAAGTCGAGGTTTTTCAAGGAAGTTGAGAAGGGAGGTGCTGCCAAACAAGACATAGCACGGAAGTACGGGATCAAGCCGAACACGCTCTCAAACTACATCAAGAACAAGCGCACAATAAAGCGGGAGACACACGGTCCGATTTGATGTCCGATCCGGCGTCCGACGCGCCGGAACGGCAGCCGGAATCGAGGTGTTTTGCCGTGCCGGAGCGCCGGATCGGGCATCCGGCGTGCGACAAACCGGGCACATTTTCATCGTCCGACGCGTCCGACAACCGCACCGTCGTCTGGCCGCAGCCAATGACAGCGCGGCTGGCATGTGACGTTCCCTCCACGGAGGCGGCGCTGGCTGGCCGGTTTCTCGCAGTGTTTTTTTTTTTCCTTGCCTGCTGCAGTTTGTTTCCGACACGAAATAGTTACTAGTTCAGTAAAATTATCTCGACGTGTGCCTGTTACTCAAAGCAACGCCTAGTACACTAGGACTAGGCTACTGGCGCGGTCAGGAGACGCGACGCGAGGGCATTTCGCGGGCAGACAGCACATACCGACCGTCTGAGCGAGGCTGCTCGCTTTGCTTGCACGTTTGCCCTTCGCAACGACTGCGTCGAGTAAACCAATTGTATTTAATTACGGGCGACCTAAGTGTACAGTGTTAATTGTTTTGGCAAACATAAGCGCTCTTCGACGAGCTCGGGTTGGATCGTAAGCGCCGTCGACCGCGGCGTCTGCCTAGCTAGGCCTACCGGCCCTATCGCTGGCTGTTAGCGGAGTCGTCAGTGGACGACGGGCCGTCGTGAAGTGTTCTGTCACTCGCAGGGGCATAACGTTATTGGAAGTGCTCGCGTAAAGCGACGCAGTGTTGTGCAGAGTTGTTTATATTGCGTTTCTCGACATGGACATGAACTCAAGCTGGGGAGCTGGATGTGGGCGGAGCTTACGCGCCGCTCAATCTTTCGGATGCACGCACCGTGTGTCCCGAATCGTCGTATGCCGCATGCCGGAGCATGCGGCGCCGCACGTCGGATCGGACGCCGAATTGTACCGTGTGTCTCCTGCTTAATGGATGCATTTGAGAACGACAAGTTCAAGACTTCTCGGAAGCAAATGCGCACCGGCGCTTACCCAGAGTTGGAGAAGGCTCTGCTGGTTTGGATTAGGGAGGCCAGGAGCAACAAACTTCCTCTCAGCGGAGACATCGTTGCGATGAAAGCCCGAACGCTTGCAGCAATGTTGGGGATCGATGACTTCGTTTCGTCAGATGGATGGCTGACGCGCTTTAAAGATCGCCATGACCTGGTTTTCAAGAGTGTGTGTGGTGAAAAGGCGTCCTTTAACCAGGAAACATGCACCACGTGGAAGGACGGAAAGCTGCGTGAATATCGCCGAATACAGACCGGAAGACTTCTTCAATGCAGATGAGACTGCACTCTTCTATCGGCTTCTACCAGAGAAGACCCTGACATTCAAGGATGACGACTGTGATGGGGGCAAACGCAGCAAGGAGAGAGTGTCGGTGCTGATCGCGGCAAACATGACTGGCACGGAACGATGTCGGTTACTTGTGATCGGGAAAGCCGCGAAGCCGAGATGTTTTAAAGGCGTGAAGACGCTGCCTGTGGACTATGAGGCGAACAAAAAAGCGTGGATGACGGCCGAAATCTTCAAGAGCTGGATAAGCAAATTGGACCGCAAGTTTGCTGCTTCGAACCGCAAGGTGTTGTTCCTTGTCGATTACTGCAGTGCTCACGTGAATGTGCCAGCCTTGAGTGCAATACGCCTCTCATTTTTGCCTGCAAATACAACGGCTGTTTTGCAGCCAATGGACCAAGGCATCATCAAGAATGTTAAAGTCCTGTACAGGCGGCACCTCCTCGAGCGCATGATTTTGTGTATGGATAGCTCCACAAAGTACAAGGTGAGCCTGCTTAGTGCCATCCACATGTTGGCGCGAGCATGGGATGGTGTGAAGCAAGAAACAATCGCGAACTGCTTCAGGGCTTGCGGTTTTGTGGCAGCTTCTTCGGAGGATGCCTCTGAAATTTCAGCGGAGGAAGCGTCAATTTGGTGATGCTCTCGGGGACGTCAATTTTGACGATTACGTCGCCGTAGACAAGGCGGTCGAAACGTGCGGTGCGCTGACGGATAGCGAAATTGTAGATTATTAGGCCCAGGAAGCGACCCAGGAAAGCGACGATGACGTTGAAGGCGAGCCGCAACCTAAGGCTGCCGATGTAGCTGTGGGCCTTGCTCTCGCGGAGCGCTTCTTTGCCGCTGAAGGTAACGCGGACGAAGCGTTCCGCCACATCTACAGCCTGCAGAACTTGCTTTCAGCAGCGCGATTCGGCAAGAAGCAAAGCAAGATGACCGACTATTTTTCTTAGAGAAAATACTCGATTTTGCCACAAATAAAGTGCTGTTTTTTGTGTTTTGTGCTTAATTGGAAGTTCGTTTAATTCGAAGTTTTTTGCGGTCCCCGTGAACTTCGTATTAACGGGAGTCGACTGTATATACTTTTCCCCAGAAAATGAATGCCATGACTTTTGGGGCCAATTTCTGGGTGTGGAAAGTGTTTGGGTGCAGGGACCAACTCTGGCGCTATTCCTTCGCCTGTTCCTTGGCTTCAGAATCGTAGGTAGGTGTAGAGGCACGATTCATCCACGGTCACCAAACTAGCTAAAATGTTGTGTGGCTTGAAAATGGGTGAAAATGGTTTTTAATGCTGGAGATTACAAATCCAACACGATCCCATAAGATCTTCAGTATCTGGGCTATCCTTTTTGCAGATATTTGCCAGTCTTTATTAATCAGCTTGCGGACAGCATTGCAGATTGCCAGGTCAGTTGAAGTTGGGGGGCCAGCCAATGCAGGGCTCGTCTTCAATGGTGAAATGCCCAATCTTGAAATGAGATAACCAGGTTTTGACAGTGCTGGTAGGAAGGACGCTTCACTCCAGTGTTCATGACATCTCAGTGGGAATGTCCTTTGCCGATTTTCCTTGGCAAAACAAATTCATAAAGGTCACCATCACACTTTCTCACTGGAAACTTGCTCAAGAATCATAAACATAAGTAACTGTGCAAACATCAAATATTAGGCTGTTACATGCCCCCACACATTTTACTCTTTCATATGGAAGACGGCAAAGCCTGGAACTTATCAGCACCCCGTCGTACAATAGTCGTGGGAAGTTGTGTGAAGGCCATGGTGGTTATCTGTTCAGTAATCAACAGAGTAAGGTAGTTAGTTCCATGTGCTTAAAAGTTCGTGTTTGTGTGCACAATGCTTCCATGTGTGCAAAATTTTATGCATTAACAACTTGTCAACATGGGGAGGTGCCTCCACAAGACATACGGAAGCAATCACCATAATCCATGCCCATTCACACCCTCTGTTAGCAGTATATGGCACTGCCTCAACCAAGTTTGTTCATGATCCAGAATCAAAGCTCTCCTTTTGCCAAGTGCACGAACATAAGATATGTACTACCTTATGGTGTGGTTGAGGCATTATTTCAATCTACAAATTCCCTTGCACCATGTGTTTTCATGGTTTTCTATTGGTGCTCTTATGGGATAAGTTTGATGCTATCTGGACTGAAGAGTTAGCGCAGCTCTTGCGACAAAATTAGTCGGAGTCCTTCTCGGTAGGTAGCATGCAATGCAAGCGTATAGTTTTAGCATGTGTAGCTGAGATGCAAGTATTCTTTACGTCCTGTGCATGTGCATTTCAACTGCACGAGATTTTTATCTATTTGGAGCTCCTATGCATGTAAACATATACCTTATACCGTTTGCAGCGAGACTTTAACCCAAGCCCAGTGTCTGCATATTGCAAGTTCATGTGGTGGCATTTTAACCCTGCCAATTCACTTGTGAGCCCCTTAAGCAAGAATGAGACACCATGTCAGAAGACATTTTGCATTCACATGACCTGTAGCTTTAGCACATCAATACGCAACGTCTCGTGTGAGCAGTACACCAATGCCTTCCAGGTGGGCACAGAAGATGGCTGCTGCAAAGGAAGCCCAAGTCAATGACTACAAGGGCCTGGTGAAACAGTTGGAGCAGGAGCTGCGAAAGCAGCGCGATAGTGCTGACCGGGAGATGGCAATTCGCGTCCGCAATGCCTGCGAGATCACACGGCTTGATCTCTACCACCAGGTAATCATACCTTGTACACTGCACAGCTCTTTGCATTGTCCAAATGTCCAAGGCAGCTCTAGCGCACTGACGAATTTGCTGTCATTCAAGTGTTGGCACTGTGATGTTTTTCCTTCGCCCCCTACAAACTGTTTTTCATTTCTCCTCATGGTTGTGTGCTCTAATCAGTTATTTTTCTCTTCTCCATTACAGTTAAAAGGACTGAAACGGTTATGACAATTTTGTACAAATGTACTGAGTCGTTAGGGTATGGCCTCCTGATCATTAAGTGGCGCATTTAAGCACTCTGTAAAGCATGTAATTTATTATAAGGTTTCAAAAATGTGCGTTTCTACAGAGTGCAATGGTGCTGCCCCACCCCATTTGACACGTGTTGCCCATCTGACGTCAGCCGGACTAAAGCCTTCCATCCACGTGCTGGCGCTTCTTTTGCTAAGTAGTACCAACCTTTGATAGACACCACTGTGCCCCGATCCATTGGTCATACAAGTTCCGCTTTCGTGATTTTCAGTTCCTGAATTTTCGTTTGTTGCATGCTCGAACCTGTATGCAGCAGTCGCGTTGCTTCTGCCTAAAGTCAGAAACTGGAACTATGCAAGTTCTGCTTGACGCCGGAAACCGAAGGGGTGAGCAACGGTGATGTGCGAAGGCAGAGGGTAGGTTGGCGGTACTTAAACTGGTCTGAAAAAGCGTGCATGGAGGGTGTTTAAGTTAGACGACCTGTCCAGTTGGCTACTGAGGTCGTGGCATCAATAATTTCTCCAACTTTATGGTGGATAAATGTTGTTCATAATAATTGGAATGTTGGTTAATCTGTTTCTATAAAACAAAAAGTAGCAGAGAGAGAATACACAATTTATCACTACACTAAAGCACTTCCCGCACACAGCGAGTGTTGTGTGCGTGTGTTACAACGTGCTCAGTGTTGATGTGAGCTGCGCAAACATTGTTAGACTCGAGCTTTCTTTTCGTAAGCATCATGGAACACCCTTGTTGTTACATTGTGGGCTGCAAATCTAGCAATCAGTGACATGTCAAGCTGAGACGTCATATCCCTCTGCAATGCAACATGTGAGTGAAGTGCCTGCAACGCATCGGGCTGTTAGTTTCCGATTGGCACCAGCATCTACGCATTTGCGGTGGTCACTTCATGCCGTACGATTGCTACTACAATAATATCGCGTGTCTGGTATTTGAGTAAATGCAAGTGCAAGTGGACAGGGCATTTTATGGAATGAGCGGTGGTGCAGACATGAAAAGCCTGCACGGTGTAGCCACTTGGCAGCACAGAGCTCAGCCAAACACAGCTAGAGCTGATAGAGCAATAACCAAGTGGATTCTACTTTGCTGCTTGTGTAAATTTCGGATAGTAGCATTATCATGAATATGTTAATTGTTTAAAATGTTTTACACTTATTTAAGGCAATATTAGCTCTGTTTGGCTGGTGAAGCTCTGTGCCGCCACATGGCTGGACCATGCGGGCTGATCAGGCCGATCCCGTACGTCTACATTAAGGCTCTTCCGTCACAGTAATGATGTGGAGGGGCTCTAGTTTAAGCCTCAGTCCATCCATCAAAATGCCCTGCTCGTCTGTGGTTACTGGAATACGAACACTCTCCGTGCTGCTTGGATAGTTCTTGATGGGGACCTGCGGCCAGGCGGCTAGCGAAGAGGTTGGAGAGGCTTTGCGCACTGGCTCCGAAGAAACTGGAAGTAGGTGACACGTCTTATCATGGCGCTGGAGGCGGAGCTTATCCCCAATCACTCGACGATTGACTTGAGAAAAAGCATGGCTGTAGAGGAGAGTAACTTGTAATCGTTCGTAGATTTCTTAATATTAGGCGCCTTACTTATATTTTTCGCGAAGGTTTTACTGTAGCTGTACCCTATGCATCTACAAAATTTGTCCAAATCATTTCAGTGATCTTTATAGGGTTCGGGAAAAAATCGGTGATTATTATGCGAGTAAATGCGTAAACTTGAGCCTGTACTTATCATTGTCCACTCATCAGCAAGCACTGGAGCCTCCACTTGTGCCTCAATTTTAGGTTCGTGATTGAGCGATGTTCGGCCACTCCATTCTTTGTCGTCGAGGCTTGTTCAACTGCAATGAAATCATCTGTGCCATCGCCCAACAGTATTGCAATTCGGGGCATTGTCACTGTTATATAAGGCGTCGCTGCCTACTGCAGTTCTATGAGAAGGCGCGCGCTTGGAGCCGCCCAAGGGAGAGGAAAAAGAAGATAGAATAAATGCAGAGGATGAGTAATGTTTCCATTCCTGTCGTACTGATTTAATATGCACGATATAACATAATTGGCGACGAGGACTTAACAACCCATGTGCTACCGGCTTGCCCTTCATCTGTGCCGTCGATTGCTGCATATCATCCTCTACGATGAGTATTTCGGGGCTACAACCGCCACCCCCATTCCTGTCATCACCTGGAGACCCAGTCATCCCATGGGAGCAATGGATTCAAGCGTTCAGGAACTACATGGTGGCTCCGACCTACCTGCCATGCGTCGGAAGGCGATTCTGCTCAACTGCTTGGGCTTGGAAGGCCAACGCATATTCCAGACCCTCACGTCGGAGGACGACCCGCGCTTTTTGGCTTCGAGCGCCACTGGAGGGCCGTTGACGACTCCTGCCCCAGATGAGTTCGACTGCGCTGTTGCGACACTTGAAAGTCACTACAAGAGCTCTGTCAATGTCACCGCAGCGCATCACCGTTTCCGTCGACGTGCACAAGCCCCAGGTGAGACTGCGCTCGATTACGTCACCGCGCTACGAGGTCTCGTAGCAGCGTGCAACTTCGGTGACTTGGCGGACGACATGATGCGCGACCAGCTTATAGAAAAAACTACTAGCGAGTACTTGCGTGAACGCCTTTTACTGGAAGAGTCTCTTACGCTTTCCCGGGCCCTCACCATTGCGAGACAGCATGATCAGGCGACTAGAGAAGCGAGAGAACTTGCACGACATGAAGCACAAGTGCATCACGTTAAAAACACAAACACTTCAAATATGAGAGAAAAGCACTGTGGCACGTGCACATGCTATACGACGCCAACTGAAAGTCGTCGAGCTCTGAAAGAGCAAGAATGTTATCGTTGTGGTTCTTTGGACCATCTGGCGAATAGCCCTCACTGCAAAGCTAAGACACTTAAGTGTCGCAGATGTGGAAAGACTGGCCATCTGGAAAAGTTGTGCAAGTCTTCCCGAAAGTCTGAAAAGAAAATTCAGCATGTCACGGAAGGCGACGCAGATACAGCTGACACGGACAATCACATAAGTGTTTGTCACATCTGGAGTCGTAAGAAGGGAATTTATGCAGTTTTGGAAATTGAAGGAATTTCCGTGTCGTTCCTGATTGACACTGGATCATCAGTTTCAATCCTAGCCGAAGAGCTTTACCGACGCCATTTCGATACTGTATTTCCCCTGACATCCACGTCAGTCCAGCTCCTCGATTATTCTAAGTCAGCAATTCCTATAAAAGGATGTTTCATTGCTCCAGTTTCATTTCATGGCCGATGCACTTCTGTCCTTCTGCACGTTGTGTCGGGAGGATTAACCATTCTTGGTTTAGATGGCATCGCGGCTCTGGATATGAAGATTCAAGGGTCACCTCTCAGGTGTCTGCTAACGACGCAAGAAACTCCTGTGCTCCCTCCTGAATTACGTTCCGAGTTCGAGCACTTGTTTGAAAAGCAGCTAGGAACTGTCAGAGGTTTCACTCACAAGGTCCGAGTTCGCGCATCTGTTCAACCAGTGGCCAGCAAACTGAGACGACTCCCACTCGTCATTTGTGAGCAAGTCTCGGCAGAAGTACAAAAATTAGAAGCCCAGGACATCATTGAGTGCGTCGATTCTTCAGAGTGGGTCTCGCCAGTTGTCGTAGCCAGAAAAAAGGATGGCTCGATTCGCATGTGCGTAGACCTACAAGAGCCAAACAAATCTATAGTAGTGGACAGTTTTCCCCTGCCACAAACTGAGGAACTTTTGAACAGCTTGGCTGGTGCACAGCGATTCTCCAAGCTAGATTTAGCTTCTGCATACCATCAGTTACCACTAAGTCCAGAGAGTCGTGATCTTACGACGTTTATAACCCACGACGGACTATTTCGCTTTAAGAGGGTGTGCTTTGGACTGGCATCGGCACCGCCAGCATTTCAGAAGATGATGCATATGATCCTCCAAGGATGCAAAGGTGTCTTGTTTTACATTGACGACATAATCGTGTACGGACGCTCCAGAGAGGATCACTTGGTCAATTTGCGCACTGTTTTGAAACGGCTCTCTGACGCTGGCCTCAGGCTCAACTATAAATGTGTTTTCGACGTCACAGAGTTGACTTTCCTAGGCCATGTTGTCAGCGCAAAAGGGTTATTCCCACTGATGTCATCTATCGAGGCGATAACCAAGGCACCATCACCTACAAATATTAATGAACTTCGCTCGCTGCTGGGACTCGCAGGCTTCTACTCGAAGTTCATCCCGCATTTTTCTGATGTTGTGGAGCCAATGCGTGCTTTGCTTCGCGGAAACGCGCCTTTCGCTTGGACTGCGGCAGCCCAAACTGGCTTGGAGCAGCTGAAAACGTTGATAACGTCTTGTGAAGTTCTTCACCTTTTTGATCCTCAATTACCCGTGTACGTTACAACTGATGTCTCGGGATATGGATTAGGTGCTGTACTGCAGCAGGATAACGGAACATCACTGCAGACTGTCGCGTTCGCCTCACGCACTCTTCAACCGCATGAACGGAAGTACTCCGTCGGTGAACGTGAGGCCCTTGCCTGCGTCTGGGCCTGCGAGCACTGGCATGTTTACCTGTGGGGCCGACCTTTCACCTTGCGGACAGACCACGCTGCTTTGGTGACGCTCCTCTCAACGAAAGGCACTGGTCACCGTCCTTTAAGGATTGCGCGCTGGTCATCCCGGTTGCTGTGCTACAACTACATCATGGAATACAGGAAGGGTAGCGAAAACGTCGTGGCTGACGCACTCTCCCGGCTGCCCGTACAGAGTTTCATCCATGATGCACCCGAAGAAGAATTTATATGTCTCTTGTCCCCAGTAGTTACCACGCAGGAGCTTCGAGAAGCAAGTGCCGCCGATCAGGCTATCTCTCAAGTTAAGCAGTTTAACACTACTTCTTGGCCTGACAAGAAATCCTTGTCAAAAGAGCTGCTACCATACTTTCACGTGCGATCTGAACTCTCTGTTGTTAGCGACATTCTTTGCCGGGGTGACAGGATTGTCGTGCCTTCAGCTTTGACCCGCCGTCTTATGGATCTGGCGCATGAGTCACACCCAGGAATTAGTCGTACCAAAGCTCGTCTTAGGGAGTCGTATTGGTGGCCGTGCATGGATAATCACATTGAAGAACTTGTACGCACATGTGTAGCCTGCCAGTCATGTGACAAATCAGCACATACTTCTGCAGCCCCAATGCAACCCGTCACTCTTCCTGAGAGAGCCTGGGACAAAGTTGCTATCGACATTGTGGGACCTTTCACGCAAGCTCCAACGGACTGTCGATTTGCCATTACGCTTATTGATTACTACAGCAAGTGGCCAGAGGTGACTTTCGTACGCGATGCGACCACGTCTACAGTGACCAAATTCCTACTTGAACTTTTCGCGAGAGAAGGATATCCACGTGGGATCGTATCCGATCATGGACCACAATTCTCTTCAGCGAATTTTCAAGATTTTCTCACAGAGCGCGGAATCACCCATTACAACTCTTCAGTGTATTACCCGCAAGCTAACGGTTTAGTGGAAAGATTTAACAGGGTATTAAAGTCCTATATTCAATTAGCCCTGTTAGAACGTCGTGAGATAAGAACAGCGATGTTTGATTACCTACAAATATATCGCTGTACGCCGCATGCGACTACTGGTGCTGCACCCGCTATTCTTCTTCACGGACGCCAACCTCGCACCAGACTTGACATTGTGGGATTCCCTGACAAATGTTTCACCAATGACCCTTCAAAGGCACTACAGCTGTTGAGAGAACGCATCAAGAACAAGCAAATGACGTCGAAGCGCTACACCGATCAAAAATGCGGTGCCAAGGAACCCAACTTCGCCGTTGGTGACTACGTGCGGGTTAAACTACCTGCAGTCCAGGGGAAGTTATCTTCACAGTTTTCTGCGCCCAAGAAAATTATTGGAAAGCGCGGACCCGCCTCCTACCTCTTGGAAGATGGGCGGGTGTGGAATGCTTCCAAATTAGCGGCCGTTCACCCTGAAGCTGTCAGCAAAATGAAATTAGGTACCACGGCTGTCATGAACTGGTCACCGGCATCCGATCACTCAACTAGTGCGGCTGTAAGCCATCCGTCACAACCTGGCACATCACGCGCAGATAATGCACCCCTGATTCCTGAACCACGTGCTGCAGGGCACACGCAACAAGATTCAGCTAATTTGCCAAGATGCGAAGAACGCGTGAGGAGAAGCGCCCGCAACAAGAAGACACCAAAGAAACTGCACGACTACATCAGGAAGTAACGGACCATTTGTTTTTTGTTTTTTTTCACGAGGGGATAAGTTATATAAGGCGTCGCTGCCTACCGCAGTTCTATGAGAAGGCGCGCGCTTGGAGCCGCCCAAGGGAGAGGAAAAAGAAGATAGAATAAATGCAGAGGATGAGTAATGTTTCCATTCCTGTCGTACTGATTTAATATGCACGATATAACAGTCACCATAGACCGCCACCATCTCAGCATAATCTTGGCATTGTCTCTTCAAACGTGGAAGTGGATCACTGCTAATTAGGGGTATGCAAACGCCAAATAGTAAATTTTGTATTGAATATAATTTTTTCACAAGATTTAATGCTTACAAATTTAAGGCGAGAAAACACTGCTGCACATGCTTGGTAGTCTCCTAGCATTGCATAACAAGAATGTAGCAAGCTATCAGTAACTTAGGGACATCGCAATCAATATATTCAGTACAGTCTACTCTTATTAAAGGCAACATCAAATTAGTGTGCCAGCACTGGTTACAGCTCAGTTCTAATACAGTAGAACCTTGTTCATACGTTGTGAAAAAAAACCTGCGAGAGAAAGGTACTAAGAAAATGTACGATCTGAAGTAACTAAAAAAGCGAAGCGTTGCGCGGATCATTGCATCACGAGACGCCGACGTGCATCGACCTGGTGGTGCTCTAGTGGCCCAAGATGCGCTTTGTTGTTTTCCTATTGTGTGTTTTAGGAGGGCGACAGGACACCGAAATGAAATCGACCTGGTGGGCAACACTAGATGCTACTGAAGCAAAACGTGATGCCCACATTGCACCTCCTGCCGAAGGGAACGGCAGCGCGTTTGGATTATCACATACTAAAAGCCTGCAGTATACTACCAATGGCACTATGCGCCATGCACTGTAGAACAGAGATGAAGATGCTTATCACAGTTGAATTGGCGGTGATGGCTGTGAATGCGGTGTGCGATGACCCGAGCGGAGATTTGCTGGTACCAAAGGCAAGTATTGCGGTGATGCTGCCACGGCAAGCAGCTGCATATTGTTCCTAGTCGCCCGGGCCTTGTGCATTTTCTTGTTTATGTGGAATATAGCGGCCAGAAAATGTATGACGCGATCGCAGTTTGGCGACGTAGTGAACGTTGGTGCCGAAAAATCGTCTTTTCTGGGAACATATGAACTGGTAAAAATAACCGTAACTCTATTGGGTCATTTTTTGTGTTCTCAATTGCGAACATTGGCAGCAGGAAAACGTATGTAGCGGGAACATGTCAACAAGGTTCTGCTTATATGGAGGTCTCTAAATTTTATATTATGATTGGAATTTCTGTTGAACAGAATCAAGTTCTTTTTTTCTCACAACCTAATGAATTAGTATTGTTCTGTTCAACTGAATACCAATAAGGTTCTCAGCTATATAGTGGACCTGTTTTTCAGCAGTCTACTTGCTCCATAAAAAGTTTTGCTCTCAAGCCCTTCTGCACAATGCAGAGGGGCTGTCCAACTTTACACCGTGAGTTATAAGGTCAGTCTGTGCAAGAGGCAAAGTGACTGCATGTTACGTAACTTGATCACTGCTCTACGTGTAGCCAATGCTGACGGTAAAGAGCAGGTGCCGTCAGTGCATGTGTGATTTGCCACCTGTCAAAGATTCTGAAATCTAAAGGGTCAGCATGTTCATGCGATGCCACTGGTCAATGTGGTAACGGGCTGCAAGCAGCCATGGAATGCTTGCTGCTAATATGTTCGGTCAGGTGGCTCGTCAGTACTCGGTCTCGAGACCATGTGTCCAGTTAGACGGCTATTGAAGAGGTTTGAAGTTCGTCTCAGGGTATTCAACGCAATCCACATACCTATCAGTGGCTCATCGGCCTGATCTTCGCGCTTGCTTTCAAACTTTACGAAATACGCACTGCTATTATTGTCATGCGCTGCAGTGACCATAGGATGGTAAGAACTCAAATTAGCCTAGACTTAAGGAGGGAACGGAAGAAACTGGTACATAAGAAGCCGATCAATGAGTTAGCGGTAAGAGGGAAAATAGATGAATTTCGGATCAAGGTTCAGAACAGGTATTCGGCTTTAACTCGGGAAGAGAACCTTAGTGTTGAAGCAATGACCGACAATCTTGTGGGCATCATTAAGGAGTGTGCAATGGAAGTCGGTGGTAACTCCGTTAGGCAGGATACCAGTAAACTATCGCAGGAGACGAAAGATCTGATCAAGAAACGCCAATGTATGAAAGCCTCTAACCCTACAGCTAGAATAAAACTGGCAGAACTTTCGAAGTTAATCAACAAGCGTAAGACAGCTGACGTAAGGAAGTATAATATGGATAGAATTGAACATGCTCTCAGGAACGGAGGAAGCCTAAAAACAGTGAAGAAGAAGCTAGGAATTGGCAAGAATCAGATGTATGCGTTAAGAGACAAAGCCGGCAATATCATTACTAATATGGATGAGATAGTACAAGTGGCTGAGGAGTTCTATAGAGATTTATACAGTACCAGTGCCACCCACGACAATAATGAAAGAGAAAATAGTCTAGAGGAATTCGAAATCCCACAGGTAACGCCGGAAGAAGTAAAGAAAGCCTTGGGAGCTATGCAAATGGGGAAGGCAGCTGGAGGGGATCAGGTAACAGCAGATTTGTTGAAGTATGGCGGGCAGATTGTTCTAGAAAAAACTGGCCGCCCTGTATACGCAGTGCCTCATGACCTCGAGCACACCGGAATCTTGGAAGAACGCTAACATAATCCTAATCCATGAAAAAGGGGACGCCAAAGACTTGAAAGAATTATAGACCGATCAGCTTACTGAACGTTGCCTATAAGGTATTTACTAAGGTAATCGCAAATAGAATCGGGAACAGCTTAGACTTCTGTCAACCAAAGGACCAGGCAGGATTCTGTAAGGGCTACTCAACAATAGACCATATCCAGACTATCACTCAGGCGATGGAGAAATGTGCGGAATTTAACCAACCGTTATATATAGCTCACATTGATTACGAGACAGCATTTGATTCAGTCGAAACCTCGGCAGTCATGGACGCATTACGCAATCAGGGTGTAGATGAGCCGTACGTAAAAAAAATGGCTGTGGCTTAGCTAAGGTTAAGCCCAGGATGCGAAGTATACTAGCCTTTATTTTAGTTGTTGAACCACAGTTTAGCCTGGTAAACTGCTGTTTCTTGGCTATATTTGGTTCGGCTAGACGAAGAAACAACTCGTGCGTTACTCTGCTTCACCTTCAAGAGTGGAACGCGACAGCGTTCCCGTCGACCCGCCTAGGGGTGTAAGACAATGGGCTACGGCGCAGCGACTACGCGCCCCGCATTGGACGCGGTGACCGTCGAGCAACGCAGCGTTCGGCGCGGCAACGAAATGTGCGCCTGAGCAAGCGACGCACGCCTGAGCCTTAGAAACGGCTCGTTTCTAAGGCAACACCGCATTCGCTAGAGGCGCTTTTGTACCGCTTTGAAGCATCGTACTGGTGGCTCAGTGATAGCGTCTCCATCTCACACTCCGGAGACCCTTGTTCGATTCCCACCCAGCCCATCTTGCAAGAGTTGAGCCAAAGCCACCTAGAAAATCAGTCTCTGTAGCACGCCGCAACCTTTGCTTCTCACTCCAACGAGCAGCTCCGTCTCCAGGAGGCATCTCGCCTCGTGAGTGTCTAGCAGAGGCAAGCGCAGCTGCTTATATACCGCTGCGACGCCGCTAGCGACGGCGCGAGTTGGAGCCCCGTTTCTCCTCTGTCGTGACGTCATGGTGTCACGTGGTATTGAAGGCGACACTGCCGCGCCCGAGGAGCTGGGTTGAGCTCTCGTAATATGCTTCGCATAAAACACTGAAAAATATCTATAGCGGCTCTGCAGCCACCGTAGTCCATAAAGAAAGCAACAAAATTCCAATAAAGGGCGTGAGGCAGGGAGATACAATCTCTCCAATGCTATTCACAGCGTGTTTACAGGAGGTATTCAGAGACCTGGATTGGGAAGAATTGGGAATAAGAGTTAATGGAGTAACTTGAGTAACTTGAGATTCGCTGATGATATTGCGTTGCTAAGTAACTCAGGGGATGAATTGCAAGGCATGCTCACTGACCTGGAGAGGCAAAGCAGAAGGGTGGGTCTAAAAATTAATCTGCACAAAACTAAAGTAATGTTTAACAGTCTCGGAAGAAAACAGCAGTTTACAATAAGTAGCGGAGCACTAGAAGTGGTAAGGGAATACATCTGCTTAGGGCAGGTAGTGACTGCAGATCCGGATCACGAGACTGAAATAATCAGAAGAATAAGAATGGGCTGGGGTGTGTTTGGCAGGCATTCTCAGATCATGAACAGCAGCTTACCATTATCCCTGAAGAGAAAAGTGCATAACAGCTGTGTATTACCAGTACCCACGTACAGGGCAGAAACCTGGAGGCTTACGAAAAGGGTTCTACTTAAATTGAGGATGACGCGACGAGCTATGGAATGAAGAATGATGGGTGTAATATTAAGGGATAAGAAAAGAACAGATTGGGTGAGGGAACAAACGTGAGTTAATGACATCTTAGTTGAAATCAAGAAAAAGAAATGGGCATGGGCAGGACATGTAATGAGGAGGGAAGATAACCGATGGTCTTTAAGGGTTACGAACTGGATTCCAAGGGAAGGAAAGTGTAACAGGGGGCAGCAGAAAGTTAGGTGGGCGGATGAGATTAAGAAGTTTGCAGGGACGACATGGCCACAATTAGTACATGACCGGGGTAGTTGGAGAAGTATGGGAGTGGTTACGAAGTGGGAGTATGGTTATGCCCTGCAGTGGGCGTAACCAGGCTGATTATTATTGTTGTTGTTGTTGTTGTTGTCGTGACCTCTGTGAGCGTTGCATTATCATTTCTGTCAGTTCTGTCGACCCGGACGAACCTTGTACCGACACAGGCGGGCCCAGCTGACATGGTGCCATTCTGGAAATAGTGGCGTTTGGGCGCCGTGTGGGCAATCCCTGCATCGGGTTGAAGTAGGGAAGCACTCGCAGTGATGAAATCTGCTGTGGCATCAGTCAGGGCGACCTATCCGTAGCGTGCTTGGCACTTATTTTGCGCTGAAAATGAAGTGAAATGCTTGCTTGGACAGTGTCGATCACAGTGGGCTTGACAGCATACACATGTGGCACTGCGTAGGTCTCTTATGAATGAAATTATTTGAATGCTCGCTATTCAATTCGATTAAGTGATTTCGTTTGTTTGCGTAACCCAGTGCTAATGCTTCAACCAACTTTACCGGTGCATGCAGCCATTTTTGTCAGTATGATGTCCTAGGGTTGTTTCGCTGTACTATGTAGTAAATCACAATCTTTATATTGAGTTTGAAACTAGAAACATGCACTCATTTAATACCTGCCAGGTTTGTCTGTATTAGTACCATAAATTTTCAACAAACTTTGAGTGTCCCTCGTAACTGGCACAATGAGTTTCATGCTAAGTGCAGCAGGTGAAACCTATGCAGCAGGTGAAATAGCACTATTTCCTGAATAAGATGGCACGTTTTGACATGTTTTAATCATTCTTTCTCATCTTGCACTTTTCTTCCAATTTGCACTTTCGAACTATCGTTTTGGAACGAAAGTTATAAAAACTGTTTTCAAAATTATTTTTAGGCTAAAGATTTGTGAGGGACAAGACCATAGATGTCTAACATTTTCTTGATGGAGCAACTTTGAAATTACATTTCTGGATCACATTAACAAAAACAAAACTTAGTTTTCAAGTGATGCAGTTACTGCAGAGAAAGGAATAAAATTACTACTGGCTGTTACTATCCTGTACTATAGGGCATCCAGAAGATACTTATTCGGAAAAGGTTTTAGAAAGATGGTTTTCTTAAGGAGGCGCACTCATTCACTCAGTGGGACATGCGTAATTTTTTTCTCTTTTGTAATAAGGTAATGAAATTTACATGTGCTGATAACAATACAAAGCATCCTGCCAAGTTTTACTGGACTTGGCATGTCGATTTGATATGTGACCTTTCAGCCCCTCACTGCCCTAAAGGGCATAATTCAGTCGTATTCCGCACAGGTTTTTTTAACTGAACCACTAACATGTTTACTGAGTCTCATTCTCCCGTGCTCCTTTCATCCTTTCCTAGGCTGAGCGAGGCTCAACCATGGACCTACTGGGGAAGCTCGAAGAAGCGCAGTACCGAATTGCTAAACTTGAGAAGGAGCTGAACGCACAGGCTGTGCACGATGTCTCAGTGGCTGAAGAGCGCCAGTGAGTGTGCACTTCTTGCTAATTTATGCATGTGATCCTTTGCTGATTGTTCAGTGGAAAGGACTCACTGCTGGTTCATTAAGCTGACCTTCACAGCAAAAGTTTTTTCCCTGACTGATAAGAAAGCATGAGCATTCAGCGTCAGTTACCATTTTTTTTCTGCCACTGAATGACCACCTGTTCTAACCTGTTCATTGCATCTGTGGTTATGTTACTTTAGCATGGTTCTAGACAGCATGCTGTAGTGCTCCGAAATCGATGGCACTTCTGACATCGCCTGCAGGTGACAACTGATATTGCAGTGGAATTCGGCTGCCATGCCAAGTATTTTGAGGGAAGATAGCACCATGCTGGCATTGTTCAAATAAAGTTTTAGTAACTTGGCAGAACTATTCAGTAAAAATATCTCAAGAACTTCTGAGCACTTTGTGTTTGCAAAGTACAGGTGTTCCTTCTAATCTGTGCAGCTGCCATTGATTGCCATTTGGGCAAATGACACGGAGCATTTGAAATTGGCAGAATGGGCATGACGGAACAAAATTCAGTGCCTGACTGTTGCTAAAGTGTTACTGATAAAAATGACTTTATAAAGCTCTTCGGACTTCCGAAACCCTTGATCATACAGGTCCCTTCACAATTATGCCATTAGCTGCCACCTTGTTCGCAGAGCAGCCAGTGGAGTTTACGCTCCTAGTGTTGATGCAAATCACAGGATGTGGCTCGGGCTGTAACCAGCAACGCACGATTTCTTGGATATTCTAACATGTGCTGCGCCTTTCTTGCTTACAGCCCTCCTGCACCCACAACAGTTGAGGTGGAAACACAGACTGAGGAATTTGGCGATGTACCTCCAGCAGCTGCCACACTGAAAGCACAGGCTCGACTCTCTGAAGTAGAAAGCGAGCTGCGTGACCTTCGCAGCCACCTCAGAGAGACACACTCTCGCTTGGTCGATGAGATGCATGCCTGCAAGGATGCTGAGGTTTCGGCCGAACGAGCTCTCGAACAGCTGAACGACGCTCAGCTCGCAATGCAGGAGGCTGAGCAGGAGGGCTTAGCACGGCATCTGGAAGAGCTACAACATGCCAATGACCACATGCAGCAGATGGCTGCAGAGTCTAACTGCAAGATTGAGCAGATGCTTTGCGACATCCAAGAGCGTGAACTTGCCTTGGATGTGCTGAGAGAGCAGCTTGACGACAGGACCGAGGCCTTGAGTGTTGCTGAGCAGAGAGCACGTGCCAGCGAAGATGAAGCCAAAAAGGAGGCTGCGCTGAGAGCATCTGCAGAAAAGCAAAGCAGTGCCATTGCCAAGGAACTTGAGAAGGCCCGCAGGTTGGCTCAGAGCATGGCAGAATCTCGGCAAGAGGCTGAGTTGTGCTTAAAGGCAGTGCAAGATGACCTCCAAAGCTGTCGCAAGGAGCTGCTGGCCAGGTGAGTGGGCACTAGCCATTCATACCAACACCTTTATTTTTCTTACAGAATAGTGTGTACAGTTCAACCTAGGATGCAGTTAAACATTGATATACAGTTGAAGCTCGATTTAAAGTGATTACCACCCTCGAATCATTTAGTTAAATCGGGAAGTTTGGAAAATCGAGTAAGGATTTTTCGGTCCTTCGAAATCTAAAATTGTAACGTAGCAACACCCAATGCGTACCACAGCATTGTATTTGCCGCTTACCCATGCTTGCGCGTGTAAAAGGCCTGCAAGGGCAGCCCAACTACTGCCACCCCTAGCATCATTTGGTACGTAAGAAATCTAGCAACTGCAGAGTCCGTTGTCCCGTGCATGGGTGTGGCGTGCAGCCTCGTCAAAATAAAACTAGGGCCGTGAGCAGGGTTCCAAGATGTTTTAACGCATTACCGTTAGAGCGCGCGCTCAAAGAAAAACCTGTGTGTCAAAAGTAGAAATAAATCGCAGCTTTATTTAACTGATTTATTTCTAAAAAGTCTTTGTTAAATCAGGTGTAATGCAAGCTAGTTATGTTAATTCAGGTGGATGATAACATTGAACTTTATGGGTACTTGCCGGGGAATGGAAATTTCTTTGTTCGAGCGGGAACTTCTTAAAATTGGGTTTCGTTAGGCCGAGTTTTAACTGTAATAAATATTGGATACAGTTAATGTATTTTTGTGTCTGATGCGACTTCATTATACTGATGTAAAACTGTATGATGAAGTAATGGGCACAACAATATAGCACATTATTCATTGTTAGCAAGTTTTGCCACCAAAGCTTACTTTGCAAGGAGCTATGAGCCTGATTGGCTTTTAGGTGAAATTTACATCATGAACTCGTATGTTCATTGTATAATGTGCAGCAGGGGTGCAGTAGCTACACGAAAAGCATGAAACCGAGACAGCCGCATTTCGACAGGGGTGAAATAAAAAACGCCCGTACACCTTGGTTTAGAGACGCATTAAAAAACACCATGGTGCCAACTACGGCCTGCCTCATAATCCGATAAAAGTTTAATTTTTCTTCCACAATGCGATGTGCCATGTGAGGCAGTGACAATGCTGAACCCTCCCAGAGGTTATGAAATGTGGCGCACAACGCACCAAGCAAACACCTCTCCCTTTGTGTTTTGTCTACTACGCAGACAAACAGCAGTGGTGCACGCGAGGTAATGTTCAACATCATCTCACCACTCTTGTGTTGGACTCTTGTGTTAGTTGTCTAAGAAAAAAACGCATTTCGTGTCCTTTCGCATGTGTTTTAAGCCTGGCAACAGTCATTTCATAATGGCGCTTCCCAGGAATGCCAGTGGCGGTGATGCTCCAAGAAAAAGAAGTGCTTCTTGGAGCAGTACAGAAAGCAGCGTTAGTGACGACATGGAATTTGTGTCCGACAGCGATTCAGACGTTGTCTTTACCCTGGATATTGCTTCACATGACGATGAGAGCGACGGCGATGAGGACAGCGATGACGACGACGGTGATGCACTGAGCAGTGCACATGTGAAGCAGTGCGTGAATACCGATAACCCGCCACTTGCGCCTCCGCGGTTTCCCTTCTCTTCAGTGCCCCGAATCTTGCGGCAGCCTACTAATGAGAATGACATTCTTGGCTGCTTTCATTTGTTGACTGGGGCATCATTGACATAATCGTCACGGAGAGGAACCATTCTACCAAATCCACACAAACCATTCGAACCAAATCTACCACACAAAGAGCGACTATTAATTATGAAAGCTTTTGTTACGATGAAGCAACATCTGTGCAATTTTCAATGTGTTACCGTGTATTGCATCAAATGAATACTTAGACTTTCAGTACGTTCTTTCAGTACGTTCTGAACCATTACCACGGCATGCATTGAGGGAAAGCAGCCCTAAACAGCAGTTTTATTTCTTTTTTAATTTCTGTGATAATTCTAAGCAGAAATCAATGATGTAATATATTTTCAGAATCAGAATTGCATGAAAAAAATTATGACTACTTTTAAAAAATTTGAAATTTTGGTACTTTTCTTGGAAGTTAAATTGGTGGTTAAAGGGTTAAGACCCGTGTCCCCGTAGTTATGGCACGTAAATTGCCACCTTGAGCAAGATGATCAGCACTGTTGTGCAGGTGCGTCACACGAGTAATCTTCGAAGTCTCACAGTGCATCATTGCACAATCCATGAAAGGCTTTGCCGTGTTCGTTTATGTCGCGGGCGTTTCAGAAATGCTGTTTGCCCATAACATTGGTGGTGTCATGGAGACAACGCCGTTCTTGGTGACAAGACGACATCCATACTTGTCCCTTCACTTCATTTTGTGATGGCAGTTCACAGCAACAATGAATAATGTCCTATGGGCATCCGTTTTTATGCGACATTTTCTATTTCTTTGGAGCATCACCTCGTGTTACGTTATTAAGTTTTTCGAGAGACTGAAAGTTTCCCTTCACATTAGTACAGTTGAACCTTGTTTTAATAGTCGGATCTGACACGAAAATACCTTCATTATATTCTATATTCATTATAAGCATATGCATTTGCGACATGCTGATATTGGCTTCAAAATTTGTTTTCGTTGTTATATCCAATAATTTGTTGTATCTGTGTTTGTTATATTGAGGTTTGACCGTATTCGTGGTTACATTATGTGCAAATGCAACACTGTATATGCAGGAATTGGCAAACAACAAAGTCCCTAGTGGGAGGAGAAAATTCTTTTCGTTAAGCTGTAGTAGCCTGCCCACATGGAAAAGCCAATATAAAGCACCCTTCACCAGGTTTGAGCATTGCAAACAAGCAAGCATGGTGTGCAGATCCTGTGGGGATGATTGAGTCTCCAACATAGTGTCACATTGTCATAACAGTGAAGAATGGGACACTGCCAAAGCCTTGACTTAAACTCAATCCTTTATTTGGCTCGCCTATGCCTAGGAAAACAGCACTCGAAGCACAACGAAGTGGCAAGCACAATGATCGATTGTTAAATCTGATCTCCGGGCCAAGATTGTCAGTTATTTATACGTGTATCCTTCGTAAAATCTGATGGTTGACTGAAGTAGTGTATATTGTCGGAGCCCCTAGGTGGACTCCGAAAGCGTTAAAAAAAATAAATAAATCAGGCAGAATAAACTGAGTGCATTTGCAGATGTGCGTGAGCAGTCTCCTTTTGGGAATAAAAATAATTTTTCAGTGTTGCTTTATTCGTTTGTGTGGGTGGCTTTGTTTTTCACATCCAGCCTATTGGTCCTTGCCACTGGCATCATTTGAGCCTCGGCGCTCATTCTTGGATAAGCAGCAGAGCATGGTATCAGCCAATGGTTTCATCAAGCACTTGAGAGGTCAGGGACAGTATTGTCCAAGCACAGCATTCTTGGCTATAGCATAGGTGGAGTGGCCTGGAGGTAGAATATTTTACTTGCAATCTGTGGGTGATCCCAGCTGTGCACTGTGAATTTTTCTTGTTTCTTTAATATTTTACCCATGCCTTCAGAGATTCCAGCAAAAGACACTGGCAGATATCAAAGCAACTAGGGATGTGAACCTTAACAGCTATCTCCTCTGAAAAAAAAAAAAAATCATCGTGGCCCTTAGCTTGGGTATGAAAGGAGGCAAGGGAGGAATGTCATTTGCAGGATGTTTTAAAAAACTGTTAGTTTGTGTTGCTGCGAGTAACCCACCTTCTGGCACTATCATCTTTCAGCATTTCATTGGCTCCTGTCTCTACTAATTGCTAAATCCTTCTTTTTTAAAAAAATTTATTGGGGTAGATAGCTTCCTGGACAGCAGTCTAAACTACTTTTAGTGTGTATCTATATTATTGCAACGGAGTTTGGAGAAGGTTCTTTTAACAGCTGCGCTTCATGTGTAAAAGTGACAAGCACACACACCTAGGTCATGTCTGCTGTGTATTTGTGAGGTAACTCAAAATAACTTGTTCTATGGCAAGTTGGTTGACATCCTTTGTGAAGCTGGATTTGCAAGCAGGTTGTCCGTTTTCTTTGCACTACAATGGCATCAGACTCCCTGTGTGCTACACCTGCAACTAATTTGTTGCAGTACACATGCACATTATTTAGTATGTTTTTCTTGTCTCCAGGGGTCTCTAATGCGTAGCACCTGATTTGTCTGACTGTCTGTCTGTTTGCACTACACAAGATTCATGAATAGTGTCCCATGGTGGGACACTATGGTCCCACCAGGAGACTCTGTGTCACATCAGCCGCATTTTAACTGGGAAAGAATGAAAAGCTCTCGTGTACCACACTTTCGGTGCACATTAAAGAAGCCTACGGGGTTGAAGTTGACTCGAAGCCTCTTTTCACAGTACCTTGCATAACGCATGTGTTGCTTGGGCATTAATTGTTCCTGTACCGCAGGAAATGACACAAGTGGTACCGCATTTCCCAGAAATGCAGCATGTAGACATCCGTGTTTTCAGTGCAAGTGTTAGAAAAGCTCATAATGGACTATACACAATGTCATTAATATTGAGAAGCACCACCTTCTAGTGTTAAAGCTGCTTGCTTCTGCAACTACTAGAAGCAAGCTGACCGATACAGTTGTCGGTTCACACTGCTTCGTCATAGCTATATCTGTCAATGGTAGAGAAATACCCCAATTATTTGTCTAAACTGTGACACTCTTTCATGACTCTGCTTGCTCTGCATGATTCCTTGACAGTGAGCAGTCGCACCAAGCTGCCATGGCATCCATGGAAGCAAAGGAGGAAGAGCTCTCTAGCTTGCGCCAGGCTCTCAAGTCGGCCACTGCCACTGAGAAGAATGTAGAGGAAGAGGAGGCCAATGAAAACTGCCCGCGTCGCACTCGTCGCACGAAGCGAAACACCGGGCGTACAACTCGAGCCACTCGGGCAAAGGCTCGGTCAGTGGCACCATCAGAGCCATCGGACAGTGAAGCGGACTTCAAGACTCCAGACCCCACCCCACGAGCACGTCGCACAAAGAAGTCTGCAGTGCCTCCGGAGGACCTACTGGTGAGCAGCTGTTCTCTTTCTATTCATTACTGGCTTTCCATCGCTTCAGGGCGAGGGAAACAGGCTTGCATGACTCCTGCTCATATGTGCTAGTGAAATCTGTGTTTAATTTCATCATGTGCTGTGTACCTTTAAAGGCTATCTTAATGACATTTTGCTTTGGCCAAATCTGTTCACATATTTATTCAAATACTATGAGGCGAGGTTTCCTTACAGAATGCTTGGTCTTGAAGTCACCTTCTCCGACCTTATATCTGAAACAAAGGGCCCATGCCAGATGTGAGGCTGACAGATTCAGCTACTGTTTTGATATGGTGGCAGCAACGGCACATTTCTGGTGATCCAGATTTTAGGGGTTCAGATTATTTGGCAATAATATTTTCTTGGACTGGTTGATTTGCACTTGAACTATAACTGCGCTGCGCAAGATGCACAAGAAAAGAAAGGACAGGACAACACAGAACAACTTTATTTTTTGAAACAACAGAAAGCCTTTATATAGGCAACCTGTTCATTTGCACCACCTGGATAAGTAACAAACTCTGTATAGAGGCTATAGCATGGACACTGCCCAACAGGAAACAACCTTAGTTATAGTATATACCGTATTTACTCGAATCGAACATGCAATTTTTTTCGATAAACAGGTCCAAAAATTCAATGCGCATTAGAATCGAGTACAACTCTAAATCCACGTTACCATATCGCCATCGGCATTAGAAAAATGGTAACCTCATGCGCTCTTCTAGCCTAGCTGCCGTAGCTTCCTCCATGTGCATACCTCCATGTTGCACGTGTAACGAGGCGCTGGTGTAATCTAATGTACCACCTGTCTTCCTGTTTTCTGCGTTTATTCAATCAGCATGGAAGCGCCGACTGGGAAGACAGAGTCCATCGTGATGCCGCATTTAACCCTTTGAGGGTTGATTTTTTCATTGGATTCCAATTCTTCTTGGGGACTTATTTTGAGAAAATTTACCTTCATTTTTCTAGGGTGACCGTAAAGTGTGACAAAAATATTTTGCGTTGGTATATATGTACTCTTCATTCATGAATAACAATAAAAAAGGAAATAAATTCATAAGAATTAAAAATTTGATGCATTGTTATAGTTTAAGGCTTCGAAAATGCACACACTAGGATCTTTCGCAAGGCTCAAATGTTCCTGCTCTTACGCTAATAGCGTAATCTTAATCCATAGCGTAATAGAATTGCGTAGGTGCACGCACTCAAGAAAACTGTGTGGTTGTGTGTCCGTCAAAAAAGCAAAACGTGTGACAAACTTCCGCTAATCTTCATCTTATCGCCAACCAAAGGCAATTAGTTTTCATGAGTCTCAAAAAAAAAGAAAACCATAGGAAACGCATGCTTGATGGCATCCTTCCTACGTGCGCCTCAGTGAGCACTAAACAAGCAAGAAACAAGTGGTCACCCTTTGAGCAATTAGTAACCAGATAGCCATCAGTTTTGCAAGCGCAAGAAGCCAAAACAGCGCGGCCGCCCACACGCCAATGCACAAGTGGTACTATTGGGGGCGAGCTCCACCACTGGAAAAGCTGCACCACTGTCGACGTGACTTGGCTGGAGGGATCACATGGACACAGTGGTCACGTTGGCTGCTTCGGCTGCTTCAGAAGCTTCGAAGCAAGCTGAAAATGAAACTTTAAAGTCCCATTTGCACTGCGGTTCTGATTAAGTAGTGAGGCTTTACCGCCGTCGGTGTCTCCTTGACAACATTTGAAAGTACTATAATAGGTAGTGGCTGCCTTTGGAGGCATGCAGCATGGTAGGCTACTGCTCAGTGCTGCAGTGCCGGACGTACGCAACGGAGCCCGCTGTCAGCCTTATTCACACATAGCCGCAGGGCAAGGAGCTGCATGAAGCTTGGCGCGCGAAACTTAGAACCCGCAGACAGCTATCGGCTACAACTTGTGTGTGCAGCAAGCACAAACGCGAAATTTCTGCCACGGTGCCAGGACTACGATGTTTGGTGAATAGCAGAAAATGTGCACTGAGACACCCGCCCGCACCCGCTGCCTGGCTGTCATGACGGTTTAGTCTATGAACTTGTTATTAGACACTGGCAAGTTCACTGGAACGGAACGGGAATGGTAAGACGCACATTAAAGAAAAGGCATGGCATATGGTCATGTTTATGTTATGAATTAATGCACTGGAATATGAAAAAGAAGCAGAGGGAAATCGTACACTGAGAAGACCAATAAACATACAGTGCGACGTAACTTCAGAAATATTGAAATGTCCAAGAATTTAGAAAAAAAAAAGATTGAATCGTCACGACGGCACATCAGTCGCCGTAGATATTGAAGTCTCTATAATGAAATTGTTTTTGAACAGTTCTGATAGCGTTCACACAACAATGGTTCGCTAGTGTATTGTCAAATGCTCATATGCTGTGGCCTAAAGCTCACGGCACAGTACGTAAACGCACTCACAGCGAAAGCAAAACATTGTGTGCAGACATGCGTGCAGACGCGCATTCGGTCACTGCGAACTCGTGCGATCGCTGCATTGAGGCTTCATTCTGTTGTGCTCCATTTGGTTATACAGACAGCCCACTATAAGAACATATTTCACTTAGTTTACTCTTAGCATTTGCCTACCTTTCATGCAAGAAGCCGATTCGGGAGACTCCATCGTGGCGACCGCGCGCAGTGGCGTTCACTGTACGCGTTCGGCAAAGTGATAGTGTCTGTAAATGACTCTGCTTTCAGTTTGCCCAAGATTATTATATCGACAGTCAACAACTTCCGTCGTTTTGAGAGTACTTACATAAATGTCCAGGAGGGCTGCCGCGTTATGTTTTTATTGAGCGCCGTAAGTGAAATCTACAAGGAGTGCGCCGTGTGATCCCTCATCCTACGCAAGGGAGGCACTTCTGACAAATGGCGACTCCGTTGGTCCTCGCCCTCAATCAAGATGTGCGGGAGCAAACTAGTGCTAAAATAAACCATGCAATGAAAACTGAGAGAGGGAGGCGGGCGAAAAAAATTCCTTGTATTCCCTCATAGTGGCAGCACATGACAGAATAGAATAAGTCAGGAAATTTGAGTACTTTTTATACGTACAGACAGCGCTGTAAATATATGGCATCGACCACTTTGGACTTGTTCGCGGTGCCGTACATTTACATCATAGACCCTCAAAGGGTTCAAAGGAAAGTTATCATGTGCGCGGAGACGGACGGAAATCGGGCCGCATCACGGGCGTTCGGAGTTCCCGAAACTTGCGTGTGGGACTGGCGCAAAGAGAAGTAGAATATATTTGCCAGCAAAGCAACAAGGAAGAGTTTCAGTAGACCAAAGCAGGGCCACTTCGCTGAAATAGAAGAGCTGCTCGCAGAATACGTGCAAAAGCAGCAAGCGGCACAGCGGCCTGTGACGACCGATCTGCTCAAAGTACGGACGGTGTTTAGCCCTACGGAAAGGGCTGATGCGGAGTGACTTCAGAGAGAGCAGGTGCTGGCTATCAAATTTTATGAAAAGAAAAGGCTTTTCTCTTCGAAGGCAGACAGGGGTATGCCAAAAATTGCCCGAAGAATATGAAGAGAAATTGCAATTTTCAGCGGTACGTTTTGAAGTTGCGCCATAGAAACAGCTACCACTTCGGACAGATTGGAAATGCCGATCAGATGTCACTCTACTTTGACATGCCTGCCATCACAACCGTTGAAATGAAGGGGGTGAAGCAAGTGCACGTTTTGTCTTCCAGCCACGAAAAAACTAGTCACCGCAATGCTTTGTTGCACTGAGGATGGGCACAAGCTGCCCCGTATCTTATCTTCAGGCGGAAGACCCTCCCAAAAGGAATCGTGTTTCTGAGTGGCATGATTGTGCGCAAATGAAAAAGGTTGGATGACTGCAGACTTGGTCGCTGACTGGATTGATAACGTTTGGTGGAAGAGACCCGGCGGCAGTGACCCGGCGGCAATTTGGGTCTGTGTGGGATGCTTGTGCTCGAGTGTTCAGGCGCCACCTTGACCAGCGCATCAAGGAAAAGCTGGCTGCATGCAACACCGACCTTATCATGATACCCGGCAGCATGATATCGCAGCTCCAGCCGCTCGATGTTTGTTTGAACAAGCCAGTGAATGATAGAATTCGGGCACTCTACACCGAATGGCTTGTCAGTGGCTGCCATAAATTCATGCTCGCCAATAAAATGAAGCGTGCCTCACTGCAGGACTTTGCTGGATGGGTGAAAGATGCATGGTGCATGATCTCGTCTCCCATGGTCAACAAGGCCTTTAAATAGTGCGGGATTTCAAATGCCATGAATGGCACCGAGAATAAAATGTTTTGGTCTGTTGATAGCAATAAGGAGTTGCCTGATAGCGACGTCTGATCTTGGCGGCAAGGTACGCTGCTTCCATTTGCGGCTTTATTCATCGCAACTTTTAGTGTATTGGGACTAAATCTGTTTTTTCCAAATGAGAGAAAATAGTATTTCTGTGTAAAAACACGAGGTGCGCACTATTGTACTCTTTTTTTTTTCTTTTTTTGGTCATGGAAAATGGGTGTGCATTACAATCGAGGTTCTCATTTTTTAAATTTTTTGTCGTGGAAAATCGGTGCTCGTTAGAATCAAGTAGATACAGTTTATATTTTTATAGAGTGTGGCTAAATGAATGCCATGTGATGTGTCCGCAGTCACCAATGATGGGCTTGTTTAAATCACTGTTGCCATCGTGGAGCTAAACAAGGACACCTAAAGTGACCAAGCTGTGCCACCGTTTTGTTGTTTAGCTAGTTTGATCACACCGCAGACATCATGGCTCTATTTTAGAGCCATGGGCTCTATAAATGCCTGGCAGAAAGTAAGGTAGTAAGCCTGCCATTTGGCATAAGGAAGTAAGGAAAGTAAGCCTGCCATTTGGCATAGTATCTTTGGCTGGAGTCAGACACTACTAAAATCATGCCAGAAGGCAGTTGCAATCATTACAGTAGGAAAGTCTACTTGGAAAAGTGGCCTGTAGAGCTTGAAGTGCGTGTCCAACTTAGCAGCTGCAAGAAATTGCAGCCAAGACGATTTCACTACTTTTCAGTGTATGTGTACAAATAAGGTTTGTTTGCCCTGCTTGAATTCTGACCTTTGGCATCCTTGAATTGTCCTTGAATACTGAGTCAAATGTTCTGTATAAACCATGTACCAATGCCCATACCACAAGATGGGACTACAAGGCTTTGCCGGCGGTGTGCCGCATCCAATGCAGGCCACAAGATCACGTTACAGCTCTATGTGGCAGTGACTCAGTGGAAACCTTGGTGACCTTTAGATTTGCCATCACAAGGTCGCTATCTCTTGACGCAGCGCTGACCATAAACTGGCCTAACCCATGCCCATCTATCAACCCTTAACCGGAAAACTGAAAGCAGTAACCAATGGAGGTGCTGTTGTTTCATTGAAAAGTCAGACTATGCAAGAAACATCCCAACGATGTAGCAACGACATGCCAATTCCAAGACTAGGCCTTGAATTCAAGAATACGCTACCTAAAGACCTGTTGGTACAATTCAATGGTAATTGAAGAATGCAATGTAGCTGTAATCCAATGCCACAGCCTGACTGCAAGTTAAACCGAAAACCACCAACCTCGACAAGCTTATCGATGGCCACGACACCACTCTAATCGACATAGGAACATGCTACTGTCGTCAGTGGACCATTCGCTACCAAGTTGAGGAAAGTAATGACTGCTTGGGAAGTCCCTGAAATTTGATGCTGACTGGGTGGAATCTGTACAGCAAGAGTCGCTGTTGATAACCATACTTACCGTCCGAGCTTCGTAATCCTGCAGTGTTGTTCACAGAATGTAATCCTCGGCATGGACTTCTTGGGCCAATATGGCGTAGTCATAAACTTAAAGGGGCCCTGAACCACTTTTTATCGAAGTGGAGAAAGACATCTGAAGTAAAGATAGGCTATTTTAGAACCACTTTGCCGCAAAAAGTATTTCAATGCGTTCAGCTGAAGCGAAGTTATCGGCAATCAAACACTGCCTCAGCTGTGCTCCCCTTTCTTCTCCAATGCCTTGCACTGTGAAGGCTACGACGGAGACGTCACCGAGGTGCGCAATTCAAATTACCGATTTGGTGCCTATGCCGCACGAAACGTAAGCCAAACGCGGCTGTCCTCAGAGAGCCGCAGTGTGCTTAGCCACTGGACTCGTGGACGCACCTAGCGGCGGGCGTGGTGTAGCCGAGCGCAGCAGCCAATAGCAGCCGCGTATTGGAGTGTGCTTTATGACGAAATAAAGCACATGGAAGGGAGCGAGGATCATGGGGTTTCTGAAACGAAAGTGTTTGAGAGAAAGGTAACTTTGCGCTCCGCTTGCGAGCTCCACGGACCGCGTACGACAGTAGAACTTTGGCCGAGATGTTCACAACAATGTATGCTACCCGTGGACTATGTTACTTCACCAAGCCGGAAGGGTGGTTCAGGGTCCCTTTAAAAATCAAAGTCGACAATGCTGTTCATGGACCAAGCAATAACACTGAATAGGCTTCTCAGCGACAATTGCATGTAGCTGCATCTGCTGTGTGTGGCCTCCAAGATAACAGTAGCGCACTGCATAGCATAGTCTACTGTGGCCGCCGAGATGCTGAACTTTTCAGCGAGGCTTCTGCCCTACATAGCTTCCAGACATAGGCGTTGTCAAGGGCAACGAACATCTGCTGCTTGACCGTAACACTTCCATCACAAGGGGAATAACTCGATTGCATGGAGGGAAAGCGAAGGTGCTGCTGACGAACTTCAGTCACGATTACAAACACCTCAACTAGTGCACATAGAAGTACAGAAGTATTACTTGTTGCACCTAACCACTGACATCGCTCGCTACAAGACTTGCCGAGACTGTCAGCGATGCAAACCACCAACAAGGCCAGTGACTTTGCTAAAGCTATAATAGGTGGTTTTCATATTACATGGCTTATTATTTGCATGAAAAATTGTTTTGTTTTTGCTGAGCTAATCTTTTTCGTTAAATTGGGATCTAGGCAAAAGCTGTGATAGAACATCATTAAATTGTGTTAATGCTTTCACGTCATGACCAAAAAGAATAGTACTTCTGCCAGCATACATAATAAACCTTACTGCCCTGTCAACACGTTCAAGGCTGTTAACATAAGCATTGACTAAGAGAGGGCCAAGACTGCTCCCTTGGGGCACACCTCTTGTGACAGAACTTTATAGCCACCTAAACATTGGCAGTGAGCTTGAACATGGGACATTATCAGCTCGAGATTTTCCGCGAATGCTATACATGAAGTTTCATTGCAAGGATATTGTGACTAGGGCAGTCAAATGCTTTGTTCAAGTTTACAGGAGGCCTAGCGTTATTTGTTTTTTTTAGAATTTTTTTTATATGTATGCATTCCGTTAGCATTACCAGAGCTGTTTCTGTTGACTTTTCTGTGCAAAAGCCGAATTGGGCATTAGACAAATTGCGCTTGTGTGTAAAACTTTTTTAGAGTAGTGCAAATAATCCTTTCTATTCCTTTTGAAGAAGTATGCGATGGCAACACTGCCACTTTAAGTACCACTTCATGCAACAAATGCTATATATGCAGTGCACGTCGGTCAGCAATACTACCACTTTCGTGAGACTTTGTGTGACTCTGTATTGGAAGCGTTGGCATCTCTAGGCAATATGCTTCTTGCACAGTGGCAATCATGCTATCTTGGCACTGTGCCAAGAACACTGTCGCTTACAGACGCCAGCATGTTTGGTGCCGAGTCATGCAAAAGCGATCACATCCCCCAAAATTAGTGAGAATACTGCCCTGGAATGCCTTCCTCCAGTGAAACCTAAGCAGACAAAGTGTACACATTGTGACTAGCGGATATAGTGCAAATCTCGGACCATGGCTTCTGAGATTTTCAGTACTCTGCGGGTGTCGCCAAAGCTTTTAGGTCATGGGAAGGAGTAGCACTTGTCAACATTCTGGGTTTTAAATTTTTTCTGGTAAGCAGTAGTGGTAGCGTGTGCTTTTCTTTCTTTCCTAGTTTCAGAACCAAAACATCTATTTTTTTTTAACTTTGTGTAGTGCATCCACTTCTATTCAAAATGAAATTTTGCATGAAGCCTGCTTTATATTTACATATCTGAAATGCAACGTCTTACGCCATCCAAAATTTTTTAATAGTTTGGCGTTCAGGCATCATAAGAGCATACACCAGCAGAGCATACTACAAATTGCAAATTATTCTTTGAATTTTGCTGTTTAATATGGACCCTTTACCCGGGATGCTTGACAGTACTGGTATTTCAGGTACAGGAAGAAAAACCACAGACAGGAATATTTACTTACATCATTCAGATAATGAAGGGGACGTAGACAAAAAGCCTCCTACAGGCTTTTAAAATTAAAGCATTCTACAACTTGCTTTCTAAGGTTGAATACAGACAAAAGAAACAGAAATCGGTCTCCTAACAGACAGAATAATTGTATGAATTCAATAGAAAGGGTAATCGATAAAAAGCATTTATCGACCATGATTTGTACATATTTTTGTATAAACCAATCTCCAGCTGCTCAGGAATCACACACACACACATACACACACACACACATACATATATATATATATACATATAGTTTTGTGTATATCTATCATATCATGTCACATAGTTTTATGTTTTATCTTGGCTAGCGCAACAAGAAAGGAATTCTTTTTAAAGCTAAATTTGTATCTCTTAAGTAACACATTATGACACTATTCTGTTATGGGTATTATTTTAAACGCCTCAAAAATAGGTTCGGAGGACAATATTGTGTGCAGCATGTTCTTGGATAGTACATAGCTTTCTGGGGTTGGAAAAAAAGTTGTGCCCCACCCTAGAAACAATAGTTCATAAGATTTAAACAATGAATAATAGTTTTTTGATACACTAAGGAAATAAATTTCTGCACTTTGAAAAGAATCCCTATTCTTGAAATTTTTACTGCAACAGAACCAACATGATCATTCCACTGTAGGTGTCCCTCAAAGAGAACATCCAAGTGCTTAACACGAGGTACAGTTTCTATAAAGGCAGATCCTACTTTAAGAACAGTAGCACGAGATTCCGGATCTAAAAAAAAAAAAAACTAAGCTTTCGTTTTGTCAGTGTTAATTTGGAGGGAATTAGAGGGACCAATGGTGTAAGAACTGTAGGCAAGGATCAATTTGGGTTCGAATCTCCAACACGCATGTTCCTCTAAAAATAGGCTAGTGTCATCTGCATATACCAACAAAGGTGGGTTTACCACTAATGTTGACATTCTTGTTAATGTATAAATGAAAAAGCAGTGGTCCTAATTTGCTACCCTGAGGAACACCTGCAGGAATAGCTTTAGTAACCAATAATTGTTCGACTACTACCTGTCGATGACGAAATCTTGAATAGGACCTTATGAGGCTAATAAATGCACCCCAGAAACCATGTACACAAAGCTTGGCAAGTAATATATAGTGATTAATCCTGTTGAATGCTTTAGAAAAGTCCACATAAATACAAAATGCAAATTCTTTTTGTTCAAATAAATTTAGGATAAGCACTGTTTTGGTGAAGTGTGATTTACAAAAACCATGCTGGCTGCTTATGCTTCTCACAAAAGATGGACATTCACAGATGTATTACCTTTTCCAATCACATTGAGAATATCAGAAGTATCAATATGTGCAATGATTCAATAAATCATTTCTATCTCCACTTTTGTGAATTACTGTCACTAGCATTTTGGATGCGCTTGGGGAAAATACCATCCTTGAAACAAGAGCTAAATATACAATCTATCGCGTACAATCGCGTGCTTCTCGTGACCTGCTGTTTCATATAGCAAGAAAAAGTATTTGAATTTCATTGGAATTTGTAGGGAACAGAAAATGCAGTTTGAGTGTTTTGAGGACTTAGTTGGTTCAGACAAGCAGGATCGTGTGTACTCTGTACCAAGGATGCAAAGTGATTATTGAAACAATTTGCAAGTCTTATACCAGAAAGCCTTTCATCTTTATGTACTCATGTCAGCCTTTCATCTTTATGTATTCCATGTTAAATTGCTTCTTTTTAAGATATTGCTGTAAACAACCCGTGCATGTAATTGTTCTTTACTCATCTCAGATGCAACATAAGCTTACTGAAGTATGCCTTAAATAGAACAAGATCGTGTAAATTTTTGCTTTGAAGGAAACACTTATGAAGTCCTTTCTCTGTACGAGTTGCAAACACTTTGTTTATTGATAGTTTGCATGCCTTTTTGGGCTTTTAAAGTATGTGTATCGGAAGGATTCCTCGTATATTGGTTTAATAGTGGCAATGAAATTATCACAAGCTTTTCTCTGTGCCATTGATCTCAACATGATATTGGCATGCATATGATAAAAATTTTTAACATACGTTAGTAATAAAAACATGAAGTGCGACATCTATGTAAGTGGTCATGTAGGCTCTCATATGAAGTTATGAAAACTATTGCATTTCAGTACACTCTGCATTTCACATTGTTCAGATGATGATGAAAAAAAAAAATCAATGTTTATATTGCCACCTAAGACTAACGAAAGCTTGTTTTCTGTTATGTAAAATTATATAAAATAAGAAGGTATAAACAAATTGAAAAAAATGCTGTAATGCTACTGCCGCTTGGAGGACGATACAAGGCAGAATACATACGTAGCTACCACACTACAAACAAGATAACATAGTGTAACATGGCCGTCAAGTTGATTTCAGCAGGCAGTCGGCCTTTGGGAGTTTGTGATAGCGACGACTCGTTCCTTACACCAATATAAGGCGGGAGCAATTCCTGCCGAACGGCGAGAACAACTTTTAGACGGTTGCATTGCTTTGTTGCTGCCGAGTCGGTTGCATTTCACATGCAGAATACATGGAAAGCACAGAGCTACTTCAGAAATTGGCTTCATTTAAGTCATTGCCCTCAAAAACAAAAACCATTATGTGACTACTACATACATAGCGAACACTGGGACACATCCCAGTGTTTGGGATGTGCTACGCACATCCCAAACGCACATCATAGCACACTGGGATGCCTATCTTCAAACTTTTTGGTGACCACATGTTTAGTGACTATGCGCATGTGCATTCGCTTCTTGCTGACTCAGGAGGAGAAGGACTCAAAGGACGGTGCTGTCCTGGCTGATGACAATGCAGAATCATCGCGGCTGAAACGTGTTGGCAACTTTGTAGCTGGCATGCTTTCCCGTGGCCCGAGTAGCAGGTGACGAATGGTGCACTTCACTTGACTTTTTATTTTGCTAAAGACCCCCCCCCCCCTTCTTTTTAAGGGTGTTTCACATATATTTTTTTTTCTTTACCATAAATTGTAAACTTGGTCTGAATACATTACAGATAAAGCAGCCTGAGGTGTTCGCATCCATTATCATCTTAGCCTTGTTATAGGCTGTCCTGTCCATTAAAGAGGCCCCGAGACACTTTTCTAATCGTAGAATGGCCTCGCTATTCAAGGCCATCGTCTCGCAAATCTCGTGCCGCAAGCAGCTTTTTTTCAACATGTTATCACTGGCTTTACTCAACAATAAAATAGAACAAAAACATAGATGTACCGCCACCTATGCAAGTGGCATCGTCAGTACACAAATGGCAACAAATTAGAAAATACATCCTATTTATGTATGATACTGCCGTAAACATCCAGCAGGGGGCCACTATTCAATCTGCATGCAATTTTAACTGTGGCCCCTTGCCGGATGTTTATGGCAGTATCATACATAAATAGGATGTATTTTCTCATTTGTAGCCATTTGCGTACTGACGATGCCACCTACATAGGTGGCGAAACGTCTGTTTTTGTTATATTTGATTGTTGAGTAAAGCCAGTGATAACAACACATTGAAGTATGAGCTCCCCTGGGTTTTTAAAAATTTTTTCGCAAACATTTTTTTGTCTCCACTAGCACTCTGGAAGCTACACAGGGGAGAAGCAGAGGCGATAAAGCCCCGCCATAACATTGTCTTAACAACAAAAGCGCTTGTCGTGGCACCCCATGGCAGCCGCGCTAGACAAAGCTATGCAGCATGCAGCTGATATATCGTAGGCTAAACGCAGCAGGTGCAGTTGCCATGTGTGGACCGGAAGTACAAAGATCAAGCGATTTTTTTTTGTCATTTTGAGATCGCATACATATATACATACCTGCCAACTCTCCCAGTTAGCCTGGGAGACTCCCAGTTGTTTGGGCACTGCCAAGGCCATAAATCTTCCAATAAACTCCAGCCCCGCCGCAACCAAGGAAAAGAATGCATCATGCAACACGACTCCTAATAAATTGACGGTGTGCAGTGGCTTATTTCACTTGTTGCTAATTAAGCCACAATGCAGGCTAGTCTTTGCCCGACCAATTTTTTTTCATGCTCATCATAATTGCCATTGAACCAGGTAGCTACCTGAAGTCATTATAATATCCCAGCCATTTGTGAGTAGCCAGTGTTGGCCTAACTCAGTTCGCTGCAGATTGAGACATGCATTGAGGAGTGTGGAAGAGCCAGAGAGGTCTAATATGCATTGCATAATGACGGCTTTAGTCAAGTCAGTTTACTCCCACCCCCCCAAATTTTGAAGTCCCAAGGCTGGCAGGTACGTATATATGTTCAATTTATTTAACTAAATATTAACAGTTATATATTACTGAGAATGGCCTCACAATTATGAAATCGGCGAATTGGGTTGGCGTATCCAGCTGCTTGCAATGACGCGGCATAGCGATATTTTGGAAGCCAGAGCAAGTGATTTTTCGCTGTGTTTGACATGAGATTGCAAATTCCCTGCGGCATGCAGTGCAGTAATATTTAGCTTGCATGTTCACAACTGTAAATAGCACTTACTACGTTGTGCTCAGCTGCAAAATTCCATAGCCACTGTGGTGGTCAACTAACTTAAAACACTTTGCCCACTTAGCAGCACTTGCATGTGTCACGAATTTCAGCATTCTAAAAATTGATAGAGACACAGTGCAAATGCACTAAAGAACATTTATCTCAAGGAACAATTTAAGCCCAAAACACAGATGACCAGCAAATTAGGCTCGCGCAAAATAAACCCCGAAAAGTTTAAGCACTTTTATTTTTTTTAATCAATAAACCCGAATCTGAGGCATTCAGAAAACTATCTACGATCAAATCTCGTTACTACGAACCCCACATTAACAAATTTCTCAAATTTATGATTATTTTAAGAATCTCTACCAGATTGCCTGTATTTTCAATGTATAAATATTTCAGAACTACGAATTTCAATACAGCGCATATTTCAGAATAACGCATATAGTTTATTTTCCCCTTTTAACCGAGGAACATCAGTATTATGAATTCGGCTAAAAATAACAGCGCCGCAACTCTTGCGTGAAACAGAAACCGAGAGTGCAGTAGCTACCATCGCCATGTCGAGTGCCAACTGCTTCACCACAAACTTCACCGAGAACTTCACGACAAAGGTTTGGCGATGTATGGCAAGATACAACGATGAATACAGCTAGCGACGGTGCCAAGAACAAGCAAACGCAGTTTTCGCTGCAGGACAAATTGGACATATTGCAGGAAATCGACGCAGGGAAAAAACAAAGCATTGTGTGCAGAAAGCGTGGCATTGCTCCATTTACTTTTGGACCGTTTTGAAAGCCCGAGACAAGATTGTCAAGCTTCACCGGGAATCGCAACTCGCTCCTACAAGGAAACGGCTGCAACTGGGAAACTTTCAAAATGTGAACCAAGCTGTTCTCACATGGTTCAAAGATGCCAGACTGCAAAGCGTTCCCGTATCTGGCCCAATGCGTCAAAAAAAAGCCTGTGAATTTGCCGATGCACTTGAAATAACCGGGTTCGACGCCAGTGCTGGTTGGCTTTTTCGTTTCCACCAGAGGAACAGAATAACTTGGTAGCTAGTCTCAGGGGAGAAAAAGGCTGCTGACAAAGAAGGTGCAGATTCCTGGCGCAATAATCGTTTCCTAGAGGTAGCTGGATCGTACTCTGAAAACAATGTTTTCAACCCGGATGAGACCACATGTTTTTATCAGCTCCTGCCAGACGGGATGATGCACTTCAAAGGGAAGCAGTGCAAATGAGGGAAAAAATTCACATCTTTGCGTAACAGTCCTGCTCTGCTGTAATGCAACTGGCATGAAGAAAATTAAACCACTCGTCATCGGCAAGTACGCAAAGCCTCGCTGCCCGAAAAATGTGTTCTTACCATATGACTATCATGCCAATAAACGAGCCTGGATGACCAGAAAATTCTTTTCCGAGTGGCTCATCAAATGCGACGACCAAATGAGGAGGTATGACCGAAGAATTCTACTGGTCGACAACTGCTCTGCTCACATTGTGAATGTTCGCTTGACACACGTTCGCTTGGAGTTTCTGCTACCAAACAACACGTTCTTGCTGCAACCCCTAGACCAGGGTATTATAAAGAGTGTGAAAGCCGAATTTCGTAAGTGCCTTTTGCAGCGGTGATTATCAACCTCCACCTAAAGCAGCCAACTGCAATCAGTATTCGTCAGGCTGCGAAAATGCTCACAGTAGCTTGGTGGAACTTGAAGGCATCCATCATTAGCAACTGCTGGCGAAAAGCAAGGCTTGTCAAAGTGACTGTGCAGCTTGAAAGTGACCTGGAGGGGACCGACAACAACACAGGAGACCTGTAGTCTGAGGTTGTAGAACTGCTACCTGCCTTCTCTTCCTTCAATGACTACGTGGAGAGGGACAGTGCAGCACTAACAGCGGCAAACCTGACAACCCAAGGGATAGTTAACTGCATTCACGACGTCTCCAGTGATGATGACGACCCGAAGGAAGACGACTGTGGGTCACTAAACACAGAAGGTGAGATTGCATCGAACATTGATGTTTTAGTGCACATGAACAAAGTCTGCACTTTCATCGCAAAGTGCAATAATGTACCCGATGAGGTATTGTGTAAAGTGGAAGATGTAGACGCATTCCTAATTGGTCGTGCATGCTGCACACACCAGAAGAGAATCACTGATTTCTTCAAATAAAGCAGCTTTGAAGGGAGTGAAACATTTTGTATGTATTATTTCTGTGGAAACCCCCAAGGTAGAGAGAAGTAATTAATAAAGGGAAAGTGAGACATCCACCCAAACGTAGCTAAGTGCTACAAAAGAAACCTATGCGGGTTCCTCGAAAGAAAAGCTTCACAGTTGAGGGAGAATTCGTCTGGGTCCGGGACATTTTTATTTTGAGAATATGCTTATCTCGCATCTACTCTCAAGGTTGGATGGATGGATGGATGCAAAACTTTAATAAAGGTACTGAGGTACGCGACTCAGCGCGCTGCGGGTCGCTCCCACGTTGGGACAGTCGGGCACATCATTTTTATTGCTAGGTTTGTCCACTTGCTTATAACTGCAAGTTTTTCATTACAATGATATTTCAAAATAACGAATGATTTTCGGCACTCCCACGTGAGTCATTATATCGAGATTTGACTGTATGTACGTACATAAAAAAACGATAGCTGTATATTGTTTCTACTTTGACTGGCGAAGTGACACCTCGTCCATAAGAATTGCATGTTCTGAACATCATCAATAGTGGCAGATGTTGGTGTGGCATTGCGTAATTCGTCGGCCTGCGTGGTTCCGACGCGGTGTAGGTGTCGACCTTTGTTACGGGTGACGGGGTTGTTGTCCTCTGCCAAGACCAGCGTGGCACAGGACGTAGTGCGGGCCAGTCAGGCGTTGGGCTGCTGATATGGCCACGTGATTGCCTCTGTGGCACTGGGTAGGGGCCAGTTACGGCTGCATGGGGTTGGACTGGGGCCATGGAGCACAGCCACGGCGATGTAGTCGGGGCTCAGGAGCTGGAGCTATCGCCAGCCAACTCGAACATCCCCTCTCTGGTCTGTGGTCCTCAAAGCAGTCTCCAGAGCACATCTGCCTTTATGTGCATCGTTGTCTTCTTCACATGTTCGCGCATGCTTTGCCTGTGACTCATGACGGCATGATAGGTTAGAGAATCTAGTTGGGGGGAAAATGGGGTAATTATGGTAGTTGCGCCATTCATGCAAATCGACACTGACTGCTTAGATGTATATTTATTGCTACTTCTTCAGTGCAAATGTTGGCATGGAGTGGGCACTTCATTGAGCATTGCCACTGTTGCTTGTCCACCCTTGTTTCAAAAGTGGAAATTTTATTAAAAGGTTATTTTCCTGGTTTCTCGCCAGTGGGTCACAACGCACCAGAGATATAACAAGTGACCCTTTAGTGAGTCATCACGCAACGGAATTGAGACTCCAAAAATTTGCTGCCAGAGTGAACATGGTAAAAAAGGAATAGAAGTAAACGGCAATAAATTTATTGGTGGGCTACCTGTGATGATCTCGGTGACTGTGCGAAACCAAAACAGAAATGAGCCATCTACACTAACGCATGTGTGGGCTGAAAGTGAAAATCTAAGAACTTGTACTTTTTTTATGCCAGATGTGTACGGAATTTTGGAGTAGCCATATGTAAGTCGCTGGTTATCCTTGTCAGTTCTTTCTATTTTTTCCACTATATTTTGCATAGTGCATTTGGTGAGTGCACATCAGCTAGACCACTTGCCAGCTTTTAATAGCTACTGTATATGCACTCGGTCTGCACTGTTAATTTGGGCAGTGCTTGACTGAGCACTATGCAGACAATTTATTTACCAACTCGCCATTTGTTGTATGAAGCAAAATTGTGTATTTGGAGACCCTAATGCTTTGGATAGCGTTACGACTCTTCATTGTTACTCTTTTTGTGAATAAGCAACAAGAAACTGCTTGGTATGTGCAGTGTGGCCACACGCACACGCAGTCGACGCCAGCTACTCTCCACGGATGCCGACCTTGTGGAGTGCGATGAACAGCAGCCATCTGCTACACGGAGGACAAATGCACGGAGGCAGCCTAAGCAATGAGTCGAAAGAAGAAACAGCTGCTTCTAAAAGCATTTTAAATAAATTTTAGTGATTGACATGCATGTTAATATAGTTCACACAGTATAATGCATGCACCAGCAGGGCAGAGTCATCCCACACCAGCAGGGAAGAGTCTGAGCTGAAACTGGGGCACCAACCAGTTGGGTCAGCCCTTGCATTGTAAAATGTTAGCCGGGCTTGTTGGTTTAACCTGTAGCAAACAGCGTGAAAAGTGGACACTATTAAGGGGACAGATGACACGGGTGCTGCCCCTTAAATCTTTTCTAATTTTTTCGCTGTTTGCCATATTATGTTCTTGCATTGTGTTCATTGTATATAGTCCATGTAATTGCTTTAACATGCCATATTTTTATTTAACATTTCAATGCATTTTTTTAGCCATGTGTTCCTTCATTGCTCGTTACACGCAGTTAGTAGCCACAGATATCTGTCGACCTCCTCAATGACTGTAATTGCAAGAAAATGCATGCCTGTGGATTGTTGTTCTGAGAAACATGCTTCTATGAAGAACAACATAGAGGGCAACTTTTGCAAGAATCGCTTATTTTTTTAAACCGGACACATTTAAACCTGACACTAAACCTGAGGCCAGTTTTGTGTGCAAAATAAAAGAATTCGTATTGGCTCTTGCGTGGCTCCCGTACTTTGCAATATTTTCCTTGTGGACATACAGTGCTATCCAAGGTGTTTGACGGAGGCAAGGCGCTCAAGGTTTTTGGGTATGTTGATTTTTTTTTATTGACGGAACAATCTCCCATGACTTACTCGCATACTGTGCAGGGCATTTTGTCCGGTTTTAAACAGCAAGGCAAAGGCTTAGATTTTACTTTTGAACTAGCCAAGGATAACAGCTTGCAGTTTTAAGATCTTGACATAGCCCTTACTGACAAAGGTTCCTCCTGGATGTACCAACCTCATGCCCTCAAGGAATTGTTGTCGTGAGAGTCTACACACTCCAAGACTGTAAAACGTGAGATTACCACTATGTGCTTTGAATCTGCCCTTGAAAAATCGTGCTGTCGTAAGGCACAAGCAAGCTTTGATGAACAGATATTGAAGTTAAGGAAGGCTGGCTTTCCTTGTTTAGTTTTAAGAGCAGTTTCGCAAGGGTTATTGCAAAAGGTGAAAAAAGAAAAATAAGCAGTGAAGGTCAAGCATTTGAAAAGAAAGCTAAGCCAGTGGTAATATCGTATTCTCATAAAGTGGCGCATAATCTTAAACAGGTCGCCGTGAAATATAAAATTTCTGTGGTTTTTTTCTGCGCCCCGAAAACTTGCTACTTTGTTCCGCCTGATTGGTTCTGATGACTAAGAAAGTAGGCCGTTCTATTAAACATATGAACCTTTTTGTTAAGTGTGAAAAAGGTGTTGTGTACTGCATACCGCTGAAGTGTGGGAAAGAGTACATCGGCCAAACTGGCCGACGTATTAACGCCTGCACGAGCATAAGCTTTCATTGAAAAATGGTTGTGGTTCAAACTTGCCACTTTATTGCAAGGCCTGTGGGAATGAGAATAAACAAGTATGTGAAGCAAGGCTTCATGATACAACAATCATATTTAAAAGTAAAAATTCTGTGGTGCGCGAGTTGTTGGAGGTCAACGAGATTAAGAAAAGAGTGGACGCCTGTGTCAGCACCATGTCTCTGAACGAAAGCATGTTTTTAGACAAGTTTTAAATTTTGAATAATTGTGATTTCCTTCATACATGTATATCTCCAGTGTTCTCGCATGTGTGCATTCACATAATCAGTGTTCCTCTTTCTTCGTCCCCCTCTCCCCATGGCTATATAATCGGCCACCTTTGACTTCAATAAGTTGCAAGTGGCGCCTTGTCCTGGTCTTTGTTCCTTCCTAGTGTGCCGTCACTGTTGGCACTTCATCCTTTGAAAGCTATGCACCAACTAGCCCCACAACCCTCGCATTAGGATAAGTCTTGCTGCTTCTTTCCCAAACTGTGACTGGGCAATACTGAGTGCCAGTCAGCCACTACCTTTGAAACTTTTGGAGAGTTCAAGAACTTTTGTTACGTAACAATGTTCTGAACCAAGATTTCACATGTTTTTTTGCGAGTTCAATTAAAGCATGTGCACCTTTCGCTGCAATTCTGGTGTACCTACAATATGAAAGGAAAAGCTGGGGTCCACTCGGGTAGTTGCAGAAAGCTGAAAAGACGCCTTGAAAAGGAAATTTGCTGTTGACTAAAAGTTCATTCTAGTCCAGGTATTGGATTTGGCAGTGCTGCTATGTTGGGGAACCCACTCTAAACTGGTTGGAGCTTAACTCTTTCGTTACCGCGAGAAAATGGCCGTTTTTCATAGGTCTCGGAAGAAATTTTGTTGCCAGTACAAATAATATTCCAGAACACGTTGCAGCATGCCAAATTGCACATAATGAAATGCTCTTTCCAAAAACATAAGTTACAAAGCAAACAATTTATTAGGGAACATACAAAAAATTCGGAAAAGTGCCATTTTTGTGGCGAGTTGATAAAAACAAGAAAGAAAAGGCACAATATCTACATACACATTATTAAGAAAGAAAATTTAGAATATACATTTTGAAGATCAATGACTCAGGAATACTGTCTAAAAAAATTAATTCTCTGTACCGCGCCGTTCTTCAGCTACATAAAAAAAAGTAAAGACCGGGAACAGCTTCAGCGCTCGTGCCATGCGGTGAAGCAGTTGCGCGTTTTCGTGAGGCACAGGTGCACTTCGCAGTTTTCGCAGAAAACGTTTGTCTTTTGTTCGATTTTGCGTTCCTGATAGCACATCCTGCAGTTTCGCCTTTTCGGCATCTTTTGCGGATGGTGCGGCACTTCTTTTGGGACAGGATGCACTCTGGGAACCTCTTCATCATCAAGCTCGAGCAGCTGTTGGGTGAGCTCCATCCGAAAAGAAAGTTGGTCGAAGTGGGCGCTCCTCTGCAATTCCGGTGTTGAGAGGTGTTGCTGGCGGTGCTCTTGAAAAAGAATGAAGCTATTCACAACAGCCATGTCAATACAATGAAAGAAGAGCGTCTTCCACCACCTCACGCACTTCATCAAAACGTTATAGGATGCAATCAGCTGATCCGACTTATCAACTCCAAGCATCCCGGAATTATAGTCGTCAATCAGCACCGGCTTTTCGATTGGGATGATAGTCCACACGCCGCCTCTTCTCTTCTTTCCTTCTCTTTCCTTTCCTATAAATGAGCAGTCCAATGAACTTCACTAATTCGTCGGGAGTCACTTCCTTCCACGACCCATCTCTTTCAGCATAGCTTGGAAGCTCCAAAATATGCATCCAAGCATATTTATTCGTGTTCTTGCAGATAGTATTTATTACTTCTGCGGTGAAGAACAGGAGGAAAAAATCGCGCGCCGTTGTAAAGCGTCTTGCGCTGCTCCGAAGTGCTGGGCCGAGATGTGCTCCGGGCGGCCTTGTTGGCGTGAACTGAAGTTTCTTCACAGCCGGTGGCAGCACATCCTGGCCTAGCGACGTACGGACCCTGCAGATAGCAAGAATAGCTCTAAGCTTGTGCACAAAGGTCGGCAGATAAGCGCGCGCGACGCCGGTGACTGCTCAAGGCCGTAAAGGTAACTCACCGGTGAGCAGCTGCGGATGTCCCGGGCTGACTCGAAACATCGTCGCCGTCAGAGCTTGAAGCAGAAGTACTGTCATCTTCGGACTCGAAGCTCGAATCCTCGTCACTAAAATCAGGTGCGGGTGAAGAATACTTTCGAGCAGAACGCTTTCCGCGCGGCGCAGTTGCATCCGACGACGACGCCATGGCAGAGACCGGAGCGACTGGCGTTGTTGCGATAGTAACACCGGATGCAGCCCTCTGGCGGATTTAACAAGAGAAGCGAAACCAAAACTGCTGCAAACTGGCTGTAAAGGCTAGGTATACATGTTGGACATGAGGCGGACCTTCAGGAATGCGTTTTCGTGGAATAAAACGACCCGAACTCCAAGTCAAAGCTCACTAGTGAATAGCTGGCGTCATTTTCGGGTAATTATCCCCACTCAACGCCGCCAGATAACAAAGCCGACAATATGATTCAATATTTGACTTGCTGGGAGCCTTTTGATCACAAAAATTTCACGCTAATGCTGAATTACCACGAGTGGCAGTATTTTTTCTCAAGCGCGGCCGCCACGCCCCCTTTTGCAACAACACGCGCACATTAGTTCTCAAAAAGGCGCATCAAAAATCAGAACGTCGCCAGAGCGGGAAAATTTAAACTGGTTCTACAAGTGCACTGCCTAGACTAACCACTGGATGGCGCTAGCTGCACGAGAAACGATTCCAACATGTCGAAATCGGCCGTTTAAAGCATCGATCACCGGTGATCGATTTGAATAGGCGTGGTAACGAAAGAGTTAAGGCCTGGATTAAAATTGCCATCGAAGCCACTAATGTGATCAAGCAAATACAAATGCCAGCTACACTAATGCAGGCAACAGTGAGGCACTATATCAGTAAGATGCTCCCCCTAAACTGCACAACGTTGTGCGTGAGGTTAGAGATCGAGGTATCCGTTCAAATTGCCATTTGAGCTACTAAATGCTTTAGGTTTGAAGCGGTGCCCCATTCTGGCAAAAGAGCTGCCAAGCATGAGACTGGCTATAATATCTCAAATTAAACCTGGATGGTCTAAGCATTCTGAAAGCTCCCAAGTATCGCAATAATGTGTGGCAAATCTGCCTGAAGTCATGCATAAGTGCACTTGTGAGCACTCTTCTAATAGCGGTGTGAAGCAATGGTATGACGTTTACATCACAAACTTTCAGCGACGGCTCGCTCAGTAGAGGCTAAACATCGATCAGAGGGAAACATGACTATAAGAGGGCGTTTGAGCTGTTTCTTATTTGCAATGCAGACGAATGCCAACCTCCCCACCCCCTTTGCGTGCTCTTGATCGCGTTACTGTGAGCTCGTTCCTTCTCTTCCTTTTCACTAGCTTGCGTGGCAAGACTGCACTCGTCAAGCCACCATCCTTACCGGCATACTCTTACGCTTTTGCTCTCACCTAAAGCACACAATGCACGGGGCATGTTAGAATGTCATCGCACTTGGACTTTTACCTGCCACGGTTACTCAGTGGCTTTGGCGTTGTGCTGCTAAGCATGTTGCAGCATCAAATTTCAGCCGTGGCGGCCGCATTTTGATAGAGGCAAAATGCAAAAAAAAGTACCATTGACCGTGCATTGGGTGCACGCCATGTGGTCAAAATTAATCTGCGGTCCCCCACTACGGTTTGCCTCATAATCGGAATGTGGCTTTGGCACTTAAAACCCAAGAATTTAAAAATAGCTTCGACTTTGTATGAAACATGACACTGCCCTGCATCTATGGTCACTCATGGTCATGCACCATGCAATTTAAGAGGTGCTTTTGCAACTTCCAGATATAATTAAACCAATTGACCATCTGTGTTCGTGCAAGTTTCCATATGTTGTCTCCGTAATCCTTCAGTGCTGCAGTGAAATTTCATTGTATTGAAATAGTGAGTAAACAAACTTCGTTATATTTATAATCAACATACATGGTTTTAAAATCTTAAATAATTATATTGAGAATTTCATTATACTAAAGTTCGTTATATCTAGGTTTAGCTGTATAAACGTACGTCTGTTCCGGTATTCGCCATTGCAGTGCCTCAGTGCTTGGAAAGAGGTGTTTTAATAAGTGCCTTTAGACACCACATGAAAAAGTGCCACCATGGAAGTGGTCCAGATGCCCTTTTTCAGGGTTTTGTCGAGCCCACATTGTTCGGTGAGATTTACATGGCACTGGCTCCTTTTCCAGGACATTTCATCCCTAAAGAAAACCGAGTGTCGGGCAGGGTTACACCTGTACCTATTTGGATAACCGGTGGCTAACCAGCGGCAGCAGGGGTTCGAACTCTCAACTTCCCAAAGGGAGCACCCAACAAGGCCACGTCTGTAGTAGCCATAGAGTGGCATTAAATGTGTGCCATTTAAAATTCACTCTAAAGTTTCAGAAGTGCCGCCAGTACCAGAGGCAGTTCCTGGCTGTTAAAAGGCTGGCAAGTGCAGGTAGACCACTTGCAATGATGTTACACTTTGTCAGCACTGTTAAGCTGGGCAGTGTTTCACTGAGCACTATGCATAAGAGGTAAAGAGAGAAAAGCCAAGGCAAAAAGCAACAAAACACATGGCTTAACCATTAGTCACATGATCTGACTAGAGTGTATGATGTAGACGTTTTAAAAACACATGCTCAAGAATGCAAACCCTCTCTATGCATGTGGCACTACCTGAGAAGTGGTCAGAACAAGAAAGCCACATGTTGTTGCTCTAATGAACGAAACTAATTAAATAATAAACAGCTGTACATGGTTCTGTACTGTTGTAGTGCACATCTCTGAAATATTTGGATTTGGTCATAGGAGCCGCAGAGCAGTGCCAGTCAGTTTGCTTTCTGGCTTCCAAGATGGCCTAGTTTTGGCGGGAATACAACTGTACATCAGCTTCAAACAGCTTATTAAACTTAAGCAACAATGCCCAACATGTCTTAGGAAAGATGCTCTACTAAATCTGGCTTTGTGCATGTGAGTAAAGGTTCCAAAGTTAGGGCAAAGCATGAATTGTTGCAATATATGTTTAGTTATGCAAGTTGTTCTGCATTTATGGTGAGTGCAAAATAAACAAAACGCAGTACAGAGGCGTGATCATGTGCTTCGGTGCTTCGTGTTCCCGTATTCTTTGTGCTGCAACCATTGATCAACCAAGTATGAATGCCACAACTACAGCATTCAGCTGTTACTTAAATTGAAGTGGGGACAACATTTCGCAATGCTCGCCACAAAGTCGTTAGAGCGGCATTGCATCTGACACCATATTTCCAAATACCTAATACTAACAACCAAACAAGTGAACTGTAACACTTTTAATTTTGCACTTGTCCTGTCTTAAAGAAAAAAAAGCTTGCTTGAAAAATGATTTGTATGACAACTTTTTGGAATACATATTGTAACAAAGTTAGTTCCAGTAAAAGCTAGCTGCAGCTCCTATCCTACAATTTTAACGCAATAACATTAAGGCCCCTGTGTCTCGTAAAATTCATCTAAGCATCTTAATCGTAAAGCATCTTGCGCCGGACCTCATTTTGCAAAAAGTCATTGCAAACCACAACTATGCAGGGCCCCTCAGTGTGGTGCAGAAGCGTCGCTGAACTACGTAGATAAATTCCTCGAAGTAAAATGCGTCAGAAAACATGTACTATACAACCTAAACACAACCTACGGGCATGATGGTGTTTGATTGTAATTTGAACATAAAAGAACACGTGATTTTGTTACGTGGACACTCAAACATACCAAACCCCTTTTCTAGAGTTTCTACCATTCATAGAGCAGTGCACTGCGCTCGGTTCCTTGCAGCAACATCCAGATGGCACTAGCATCTGCGACACACAAGAGGCCACGTTTCTACCAGAAAGCTCACCCACTCGTCTTCGTAACGTTCACCGCGAGCGTTTCCTAGGTAACATAAGCTGTAGTTGCCGGCAAGCGTGAGAAGCAGTTGGGTATCTTTAAATGCTGTCATGTGCCGCTCTTAAAGGCAAGGCTTAAGTGTCCACCAAATTTTTTTTGTTAAATTTTTGCCCGTTTTTCTTTTCAGTTCCAACTGTAGAATGTTCTTATGTAGCTTGTAATTGATTTCTTGTTAATGCATGTCTTGTAGTGTCAGTTGCTATGCTAAGCTCTTCTTTTTTTGCTGCATCTCATTGCTAATACTTGGCCATGGTAGAAATGTTCTTAGTCAACTCACTTTCTTTTATAAATGAAAAGCATGGTTTTTTATTATGTTTTGAAAATACATTTTTGTTGCAGCTGTAGACAATTTCATACACTGCCAAATAATCTTTTCAACAGCGATGTTACTACAGCTATTAGTTGCACAAAATAATTAAGAATAAAGTTCCTGAAATTCCTCTTGGGAATCACTTTCAGTTGTACCAGTAATACCTTTGGGTATATACAGTCGAAGCTCAATGTAATGAAGTAAGTAAACTTGTAATTTGCTTCGTTGTATCGAAATTCAATCTTTTATTCAAATAAGTACAGTTGTCAATAGATTTTTTTACATTAAGGGGTGCAGTATTTCTCGAATTATAAGGAGGAGGAGGAGGAATAAACTTTTATTGCAAAACCAGCACTTTATGATGGCCGGGCCTACGCCTCCCACGAAGGGACGTCGAGGGCTTGCCTCGCCGCCGCCTCGCGGGCGTGCTGGGTCGCCCAGGTTTGGTCGTCGAGGGTGGAGCTCCGCAGAGCCTCATGCAACCTCGACGAGAGAGTCGTGGTGTTAGTCTGTGCGTACTGTGCTGGGCACTCCCATAGCATATGCAAAAGCGTAGCCGGGTGAATTCCACAGCACCGGCAGTTGGGGGTAGTGTAGACGTCCGGAAATATAAGGTGGAGGCGGGCGGGTGAAGGGTACGTGTTTGTTTGTAGTAGACGCAGGGTGGTAGCCTGCGCCCGGCTGAACTTTGCGTGAGGCGGGGGGAAGATTCGGCGACTCAGGTAAAAGGTAAAAGATGAGTTGGACACCAGGGACAGTCTGACAACTTATAACGATCTTGTCGAATTATAAGGCAATTAGAAAATTTTATTCCCAATGATGATGTCAACTGTGTGATGTGTAGTGACCCAAAAAAGACAAAACTGCTTTTCCTGTAGACAAGAGAAAAAGGAGAATAATAAAACAAGGTTCTTGATGTCAATCTTGAGAGGTTAAATTGGTACAGTGTATGACAGGATAGTAAAACTCTTGCTTGGGCTGGTTGGTTCATGCTTGAATGAGTAAAGGCAAGGCGTAAAAGACCAGGACTGAAGGACACAAACGACAGGACCGGCGCCACCCACAAGTTTATTTCCGCAACAAGCCTGCCTTATGTAGGTCAACCAAGCCAAATCGCACACGAAACGTTGGAAGTACAATACAGCCATCCACCAACCACTCATGAATCGTATGTGGCACAAAAGATGAAAGTCTCAAAATCTGATCTTTTGTCACTGATCACGCAAATTTCGGTTGGACTACATGTCCCGTTTTGTTCATGCTTTGCTTCTCTTCACTTCTTACTTGACCAAAGAGTGTCCAAATCTATGCCCCCACGATGGAAACAATATCGAAAGGTATGCTTTTGCTGACTGCACATGCAAAAAGTAGACCACTTCGATTTGTCATTCCAGACTGTCCGGACTGCTGGAGACGCTGCTGTCAGTTATGGCAAATCTGGCAAATCGCACCGAGCAGCCCCGGGGTGATGGTAATTGGATGAAGCAGCACATCAGGGTGCCCCAGTGTGCACCTGCATACATAGGTACATCTGAAGGAGTATTAATGGTGAATCTTGCCTAGAACACATTTTGATGTGGTTTTAAAGTTAGCAGGAATGCTTGTCCGAATTGGCAGCGCCTGATAACATCATCATCAATATGGGGTGTTTATTGGCTGCTCGGGCTCTGTGTCGTTTTGCAGACTGTGTGAGTATTGTCGATGCTCAGGAGCCATAGCAGACTGACAGCAGAAGGTGACCCGTTTTGCAGCAAGGATGGCTGAAGTTCGCGGCTGTAATTGCTCTTCTGTTTGCGTGCCAGACTGTTCTGCAGTAACAGCTGCAGGAAAGGCATGGGTCTCCATGAGAGCCGACTTGTATCGGATGTTACCGGATTTTTGTGACAACCCTGTCTGCACACGTGCCAGGTGCGTCCTGCAGACAAGTGTAATGAAGTCTAGTTACTAAGTGGAACTTCTGTTATGTAGCTGTTTCATTTTGTTGACTGCGTCCTTATCGTGTTTAAATTGTCTTTTTTTTACATTCTACTTTTGTTGCATTACTGTTTCTGTACGTCAATAATAAGTACACATTGTTGGTTAAGGCTTCTTATTTTTTTTGTTCGCTTGGGTTGCCACGCAGCATAACGGCAGTATGAAATTTATAACTAAAAGCATTCAAGCCCATTTCATAGAGATACTGCAACAGTAAATTATAGAATGTGTTGTTAATAATCTATCATTCAGTCTTCAGCTTGATCACTGTTCAACTTCCCACCTCGGGCTTGTATGTACATCAGACTCTGCATGACGCGATGCTGGCACACATTGTACTGATCTTGCAACCACTGAATATGCATGGCCTGTCCAAATAACCACTATGAAAATCGCCACATAAAAAGCAATTGTGAAATTCTTAACGTAAATGCATATCGTTGTCAACAAACAAAAGCATGGGTGAATACTCACGCAAGTTGGTGCTGCACTGGCAATTGCGATTACCCTTCCCACTAGCATTTTCTTAATTTGAAATTCTCTTAGTGACCCGCATGTAAACGTACAAAGTGAAAGTTTGACCAACTTTTCAGTAATGTTTTGAGAATGTTGCTCAAAAAATAAGCCACCCAATATATTTAAAGAAGTGCATGAATGGCTGACCCTCAGCCGGAGTATGGCCAAGTAAGCAGAGACGGAGGATCAGAAAAGGTGTTAATTGGATGGCATGGACAGCCCAACCAAGACGGTCGGGAAGTCTGAAGAACTACCAAAACGAAAGGACCCTACATCAGGTATCGTCATGTTTTTTAGACACAACCACCTTATGCTACTAAAGCAGGATAAAGAATAAGCGTTTGTCGCAATGCCGTTGGGGCTTTTTTTACTAGAAAGCAGAAACTGCTCTCAAAAAGAACTTCAAACCTGTGTCAGTGAAGGCCTCAAAGATAAAGGCAAAGGCTGTTTTCATGTGCAGGGAAATGGAACTGCGCAAACTGGCTTCCTCAGTCAACAAAAGCATAAGTGACGGCTTTTTGACGGCCAAGAGGCACAAATATGACATTCCCTCCCATTCTATTTTGAGCAGAAGAGAAACTCGGCAGAACGAAGTAAGCAGGTTTATGCAAGTGTTTTTGAGCCGTTCGAAAGAAATAACTTGGAAGACATTACAAAGTTTATACAGTCAAATGACGACATTGGTCATGCTTGTTCCATTGACCTAAAGGATTTATTTTATTCTGTCCCTCTGATTTCATTGTTTCGGGCTGTTCAAAAATGTACTGAAGTTATTGGCAAATTGTCTTTTCAGATTTCTGCCGGGTTGACCGTTTGGTTTTAAGCGTTGCTTGAGTTTTACTTCAGCTCTACGTTTATCCAGTTTGAAGAAGGCTTTTAAGTACAGAAATGGCATATGCATAGGCTCTTGCATTGATTCTATCTTGTGCAATGTTTTCTTGTTGGAATTTGACAGAGCAGCAACGAGTGAAGGGATCAACCATAAACGGGTTGCTACTGCTTTTCATCGAGCAGAAGACTTTCTTGTGCTTTTAAAGAAGCGAGCCAGTTCCACATATGAATGAGCCATTGCAGATGTACTACACGTCTTTCAGCATCTTGGCAAAGGTTTATACGTTGCGCATGAGCTAACAAAGGATAACGAAATTCAGTTCTTAGACAATGCTATAGCCTTCTGTGACAACCATGTGTGCTGGAAATATAACCGAAGGTCCCAAAAGAAACTGTCGCCCTACCATTCGGCTCATTCGAAAATGGTGAAGTGGACAATAGCCACCCACTGTATCATGCCAGCCTTAAAGAAGTCATGCATGCACAAAGTACAGGAAAGCTTTGATATGGAGATTGTAAGGTTACAGGAAGCTGGTTTCCCTCAATCGGTCATTTCAGCAGTAGCAGAGGCAGTGCTAAAGAAGATAAAAAGCAAAAACAATATTAGTGAAACTGCAAGGGAACACAAACATAAGAAATGTGAAATTGTGCCTCATGTTCGCAAGACGTTGCATAACTGTAAGGAGTTTGTGAAACAATACATGAAGTTGAGGCGGTGTTCTTGGCTCCCAGCGAGCTTGCTGGATTATGTTTGTGCACAGGAAGTAGAAATATATTACCTGGGTGCGGAAAAAAAAAACACGAATTTCTACATAGATTGCTGTGTTGGGGTAGTCTATCGGATGCCTCTTCCGTGTGGCAAAGTCTACGTAGGCCAAACTGGAACGTGCGTGAATTTGCACTTGCATGAGCATGAATTGTCAATTAAGAATGACACAAGTGCGCACCACTCCTAAAAGCCACTACTAAAAGAAGTAAAGATTTTGTATCAGTGCCGTGATAGCAGAATGGGGGGAGATATGCGAGGCACATCATGTAAGAAAGAAGGTACCTGATTGTATCAGTGATACCTCAGCTTATCTGCACAACAATGAGATGAGGTTTATCAAAGAGTGTAGTTGGATTGCATGTTGCATGAAGAGATTTTTTTTTATTGGTTTTGCCACACTTGCGCAGTGGTGTATTTATGGGTGGTACTTATATGTGGTCCTTGTGGAATAAATGTGAGTTGCAAGTCTGCACCTGTCCTTGTTTCATGCTCTCTCTGTGGTCGTTACTTCATGCAGTTTGAATTTTTAATATGCAGCAACTCAACCAACAAGTTCTTCTAAAATATATTTAAAGGCAGAGCAATGCTGGCCAAGGTAGATTGGCAGCAAGGCCGGGTTTAGTCCTCTCTGGCATAAACATTGCACTCTTACGCCACAAAAGGTATTTAAAAAAAAATTTAATGATTACAAAAGGCACTCAGCAGTGAATTAAAGCACTCTATGTGGTAAGTCTGCTGAGACAGTAGCAAGCTTTGACTTCACAAACATGACGCCAAGTCTCCAGCGAGAATCAAACAGTAATGCCAATACAGCAGCTAATAGCAATTCTCATCCTGAGCTACCTCTTTAAAACTAACCACAATTTCGAGGTTGTACTAGGGCATGAATCAAGCTGCTAAGAAAGCACTTGCATATAATCATTCTGATAAAACAGCACAATTCAGCCTCGCTGAAAACAAGGCGAGGAAAAAACGTTGTACATAAAAAAAATTCTGCATGAAGCAACTAGCAGAAGTTGAGCATGTGCGAATCAATGCATAAAATACATCCAAGAACATGAACCACGTCACTGCAGGTGTGACGGTTTAACGAGTTCCATAAAGCCAGCGAAATCTGCTTGCAAGCCTCAGCAGCAACACATAACATGGCAAAGAAGCAGCAAGTAGCATTCGCAAGCTAAGCGAAATGCCTTTAACCCAACGCTGCACAACGGAAAAACGGAACCAAACATGAATACATCGTGATCAACTTTGTTGTGTACTCGTGCACACATTGAGTGCAACAAAGACCAAGAGGTTGGAAAGAAAGCATGGGAACAAGTTTTTCACCCACACTGGCGATCCATGGCTGCTGTCACGCCCGCACGAGATGCCTCGCAGGGAATGAGTAGAACCATGCCGCCGGCGAGTTTTTGTTCGTATTTGGACACCCCACCACACAAGAATTGTTTTTCTACGTGCCTTGAAGCTTTGGCCACCAAACACATGTGATGGGTGTTGCCTGCCATGGGTGTTTTCCGCCGTGTAGAGTTTTCACTCGCAAAATGGCACATAGTTGACTTCCAAACGAACTTCAGCAGATACTTGACTAGCAGTCCAATTTCTTACTTTTTGAACACCACTTGTGCAAAGGCCCTCATTCATTACTGCACAGTACTGTACAGGTACTCTACAAAGCATGTGAAGGCTCCAGTGGTAGTTCACAGTGCACGACTAGACCAGCATGCTTGCACAGAAAAGCTTAATGAACACAGTAATCAGGTATGAGGAGGCTTGTGCATGCTCCCCAACCTAACAGCCATTATTTGGATAGACTAAAGAATGGAGTAAGGTAACCAGGTGGTTGTTGCCATGAATGAAAACAAATGTGTCCTGCATTATGGGTGCTTATTTGTTTTCAGACTTACAAAAAGGCTGTCCATGGCTTTCCTGGATGGCATGGGCATCGGTGTGGCTAAAATTTGCGCCGCCAAATCTGCACAATAATCTTCTGGTATGGTCGAACTTACAGAAGTTGGGAACTAGGAACAAGGTGCATATTCAGTAATGTTTCGGATTTTTAAAAATTTCAGTACTTATACAAAAAGTAGCAAATAATTACTTTATTTCACGTTTCTTCTGGTGTTTCCTTAAAGTTTCACATAGGAATTCTCAACTCTCTGAGCTAATATCATTTTAATTGAAACCACATTAATAAGTATACAATATTATGTATCACAGCATATGTTGTGACTGATATGTCGTGAAATAACATGTCAAGACTTACAAAAGCCTACAAGCACTGAAAATGAGCATATTTCTAGTTGTAAGGAAGAGAGAGACTATTATAAAAACACCGTGAGGTTTATAGCGCGTTAAAAAGACAAGGACGAAGGTGAGACGTGACACACACAGGCGCTAACTTGCAACAATCTTTATTTCGAGCAAGGGACCCATACATATATACAACTTTTTCGCGACATCATACATGCGCTGTTTACAAAATACCTTTAAACATTATTGCGCAGGTACGACAACTCTTTGTGGGAAAGGGCAATGGATGGTTTGGACACACAAAGAGTTGTCGTACCTGCGCAATAATGTTTAAAGGTATTTTGTAAACAGCGCATGTATGATGTCGCGAAAAAGTTGTATATATGTATGGGTCCCTTGCTCGAAATAAAGATTGTTGCAAGTTAGCGCCTGTGTGTGTCACGTCTCACCTTCGTCCTTGTCTTTTTAACGCGCTATAAACCTCACGATGTCTTACCAACAAGCCCAAATCACTGCTTTACAGTATAAAAACACATTTTTGCGGGCACATATACAACTTCTGCCATGCTACTCTGTATAGGGATGAGGAATGGGATTAAAAGATTCCATAAGAGAGTGAAAAAAAAATAAATAGGAGTTCATTGGTCAGCAGTTGAGATAAGCAAGACATCATCAGCATATGATTGGAAATAAAGCAGGCAAGAAGTTCATATAATCAGATGTTACTGGCATAGTTAACTACAATATAAAAATGTAGGTTGTAATGTAGAGACAGGCAATATGCTACATTGCTATGCATGTATATATAATGCCTGATTAGCTCAAGGAGGCTAAGTGACTATTTTACTGTGCCATCTTTCGAAGAAAATGCCAATGAAATTGTCCCCAGGCTGTCAATTTTTCCATCCATCCCTCCATCCATGGAGGCACCAGGTTGGCAGAAACGTGTGAAAGGGGCTTTAGTCTCCAGAGTTCTGCAAAATCCACTATGTAAGGGAACAGACCAAAACCCTCTAGCGAGTTTGTGATGTTGCAAAGCTGCCACTCCACATATAGGCACCATGCTTTCACATTGACGTGAGCACTGGCCCATTAAGAACAGTAAAGGTACACATGTAGCAAGGCTATATTACATTATCAATTCTACAATGCATGAATATGACAGTGCCTTCACATGCTATTCTGAGCTACGAGGTCACCTTTACGCAGAGAATAAATTACGGGAAAGCTTGTTAGCTGCACAGCTTGGCTTCATTTTTGCTATCGGGTTCTTTAAAATTTGTTGTGTTCATTAAGGTCACAAATTGTGACAGCAATGCAAATACAAAGTCTTTATTTGACCAGCAAATTATAGCTAATAGTTGGACATAAGAAGTATGATGTACAGTTGTGCTCAGACATGACCTGGTTGCCAATATATGTGACTTGCATCATTGATTAAACATGCATTGAATCTAATACTTTGTTCACTCTGTAACCTTCAAGTCCAACAATATTTTTTTATGTCACTCAAAAGTGCAAAAAGTTGGCTCGTTTCATTCAGTGAAGCACAAAGTAGTTTCCATCAAGTATTTTAACGGATGACGAACGCGAGCATGTTGGCAGTGCTATATATCCTCCATTAAAAATGGCATAGGCCTTCAACTGAGTGTACACGCTAAATCATGCCAGTATCACAAAAAGTGGCATTGCTTCATTAGTCCATGAATAGTGTGTGAAGGGGAACTGCAACATGACAAATATGTACAATGATGCTAGGCAAAAAAAAAAAGCACACAGCAGTTACTAAGAAATTCCTGATAAGCCAGCCGGCCAGGTCCAATGCAAAAACCTATTATGTTGCCCACTATCCACACATGGGGCAATATAAAATGAAGTAGTGCAACTTCAAAAACGGCGCCTAATATCTTGGGCACTGGAACCAAAAAGAACAAAAACAAGTATCTGTCCCTAGGGTAATAAGCGGCGTAGAGGCCCTTCATGGCAATCAGCGTAGCCGTCAAACCAAGGAAGCACTTATAGTACATTTCAAAGGCATGCACACGGGCAATCTCCTTATAATTAGGCAGGATGTAATATGTCATCAGACAGAAAGCGAAGTTGGTGGTGACCGTGAGGCCCAAGAGTGCGCCTAGGAAGCGGTTGACACCCATCCTACGTTCAAGATAGAAGCCGAGGCCGATCAACGACAGCACCGTGTAGACCATGTGCAGATATTCCGTGGAGTGCAATGCCGGGAGGAACAACAGCTTCCACTGGCGATGATCTATCACGAGTGAAGAAGTGACGCACGGACCGTTCATCAGCTTCTTCCAGTGGTGCGGCACAAGGTCCAATTGCAACATGACGAGCACCGCCGACACAAGGATAGCCCCGTAGGGCAACGAAGCCAGCCGGCCAGGTTCACGCCGACGGTCATGTCGCGGTCGCGTGAGGCGCACGGGTTGTTGCCCGAGGAGGTTCCAGAGGAGGTCGGAGATGGGCGTGATGACTCCGTAGACGTAGGCGACGCCGACTAGGATACCGGCGAGATGACCGACGAAAGAGGCATTCAGCGTGACAAGCTAAAGGAGCACCAGCTCTACCCAGACGATTTGTCCGGAGGGCAAGTCAACGATGATGCCCAGAACGCGCCGACGTTGTTCGGGGAAGTAGTAATTGCTAAGTACCTTGAGGGTGAAGATAACGCAGGAGAAGCCGACACCACAGTGGTAGTCGAACGAAACGTCGATGAACGTGGCCAACAGATAGTTTAAACCTACGAACACAACGCTACAGAGTGCAGTAAAGAGGATGATTATGTAAGCGAATTGCGCGCTCCCGAAGGCAGGTTCGAGAAGCTTTCCCTTCCAAATGAAGGAAACCATGTTGTAATACAGGTGCAGACTGTCGCCGTGTTCGACCGCCCCGTAGAAGATGCGCATCCACTGTTTCTTGAAAAGAACGGTGTCAACACTAATGCAAGCGCCGTAGATGTCGCGCCAGGGCAGTTCGAAAAGTTGGAGGAAAACGCACGCTTGAGCGAGTACAGTCAATAGCGTGACCGGTGGAATGGTTTCTACCCCAACTTCAAACAATACATGGTTTAGGAGCAGCATCACGCCCATCCTGTCACGCTGTCGCCTGCGTTGCATTGCAGCCGGTGTTTGGGTCGTCGATTTGATCGCATTAAACGCAAGTTCGAAGCAAGGCTTCTTCCCTCCTAAAGCGACACGCAGCAGTTTGTTCGATGCTTTGAAACGAAACGCATCGCGAGTGAAACTGAACCGAACGTCAAAATGACACGTGCGCACGTGTAGTTTGTTTTGATCACGACCGATGGATGGATGGATGGATGGATGGCGGCTACACCCGTTCTAACGGGCGGCGGCTGGCGCTACCTAGCCTTTTGCTTCCCCTCCAATTTTTGCTCTTTATATCCCCTTCTCCTTAAACTAGTTTTCACCCCCCTCTTACCCCCAAAATAAATATCTAAAATAGTATAGAAAACATTAGCTCCGCGATTTATGGAATTACCTCTCCCTTGACTTCCTCCTCTAATCCTCTAGGCTCCCCTTCGTTACTGCCACTCTTTTCTCGTCTATATGCCCTCGTTCCCCGGGAAAAATAATGCCCCTTCCATATCTGTCACTGTTCCCTCAGCCAGGGTCGGGCGAAGGTCTGTGCATCTCAGCACTATATGCTCTCTGGTCTCAATTTCGGCTCCGCAAGCTGTGCACAAGAGGTCCACGTCTTCAAATTTAGCCCCTTATGTTTTCGTTCTCAAAACCCCCGTCCAAGCTTCGAATAATAGTGAGCTGCCCCACGAGTTATCAAATAAGAGCTCTCTTTTTATCTCCTGTTTTTATTTCCTATACATAGATAGCGCTGGCTTTCCGAGCATTCTTTCTTCCCACATTTTTTTTCCGCTTCCTTCACCTCCTTTCCCACACTAGAAAAAGCAATGGTGAAATTCCTAAACATCGTTGTCAACAAAGAAAAACATGGGTGAATACTAATGCAAGTTCGTGCTGCACTGGCAATGCTATTACCCTTCCCACTAGTGTTTTCTCAATTTGAAATTATCTTAGTGACCCGCTTGTAAACATACAAAGTGAAAGTTTGACCAACTTTTCAGTAATGTTTTGAGAATGTTGCTCAAAATATAAGCCACCCAATATATTTAAAGAAGTGCATGAATGACTGACCCTCAGCCGGCGTATGGCCAAGTAAGCGGAGACAGAGGATCAGAAAAGGTGTTGATTGGACGGCGTGGACAGCCCAACCAAGACGGTCGGGAAGTCTGAAGAACTACCAAAACTAAAGGACCCTACATCAGGTATCGTCATGTTTATTTTAGACACAACCACCTCGTGCTACTAAGGCAGGATAAAGAATAAGCGTTTGTCACAATGCCGTTGGGGCTTTTTTTACTAGAAGGCAAAAACTGCCCTCAAAAAGAACTTCAAACCTGCGTCAGTGAAGGCCTCAAAGATAAATGCAAAGGCTGTTTTCATGTGCAGGGAAATGGAACTGTGCAAACTGGCTTCCTCAGTCAACAAAAGCAAAGGTGACAGCTTGAGTGCATTTTTGACGGCCAAGAGGCACAAATATGACATCCCCTCCCATTCTATATTGAGCAGAAGAGAAACTTGGCAGAACGAAGTAAGCAGGTTTATGCAAGTGTTTTTGACCCGTTCGAAAGAAATAATTTGGAAGATAATACAAAGTTTATACAGTCAAACGACAACATTGGTCATGCTTGTTACATTGGCCTAAAAGATTTGTTTTATTCTGTCCCTCTCAATTCATTGTTTCGGGGTGTTCAAAAATGTACTGCAGTTATTGGCAGATTGTCTTTTCAGAATTCTGCCGGGTCGACCGTTCGGTTTTTAGCGTTGCTTGAGTTTTACTTCAGCTCTACGTTTATCCCGTTTGAAGAAAGCTTTTACGTACAGAAACGGCATATCCATAGGATCTTGCATTGCTTCTATCTTGTGCGATGTTTTCTTGTTGGAATTTGACAGAGCAGCAACGAGTGAAGGGATCAACTGTAAACAGGTTGTTACTGCTTTTCGTGAAGCAGAGGATTTTATTGTGCTTTTAAGAAAGCAAGCCGGTTGCACTTTTGATGGTGCCATTGCAGATGTACTACACGTCTTTCAGCACCTTGGCAAAGGGTTGACGTTGCCCATGAACTAACAAAGGATAACGAAATTCAGTTCTTAGACAATGCTGTAACCTTCTGTGACAACCATGTGTGCTGGAAATATAACCCAAGGTCCCAAAAGAAATTGTCGCCCTACCATTCAGCTCATTCGGAAACGGTGAAGTGTACAATAGCCACCCACTGTATCGCGCCAGCCGCCAGCCTTAAAGAAGTCATGCATGCACAAAGTGCAGGAAGGCTTTGATATGCAGATTGTAAGGTTACAGGAAGCAGGTTTCCCGCAATCAGTCATTTCAGCAGTAGCAGAGGCAGTGCTAAAGAAAATAAAAAAGCAAAAAACGCTGTTAGTGAAAACTGTAAGGGAACACAAAGATAAGAAATGTGAAGTTGTGCTTCATGTTCACAAGACGTCGTATAACTTAATGAAGTTTGTGAAACAATACATGGAGTTGAGGTGGCATTCGTGGCTCCTGGCAAGATTGCTGGATTATGTTTCCACACAGGAAGTAGAAATACGTTGCAGGGGGTGCAGAAAAAAAACACACCAATTTCTACACAGATTGCTGTGTTGGGGTAGTCTATTGAATACCTTTTTTTGTGTGGCAAAGTCGACGTAGGCCAAACTGGAACGTGCCTGAATTTGCACTTGCGTGAGCATGAATTGCCAATTAAGAATAACACAAGTGTGCACCTTCTCATCCACTTCTCGGCTTGCAAGTGTAAGCCGCTTCTAAAAGAAGTAAAGATTTTGTGTCAGTGCCATGATAGCAAAACAAGGGAGATATGCTGCGCTGATTTCTTGGTTTACCTCTAAGGCTTTGCAAGCAACGTTACAACAGCTATTTTACTTTCTTTTATACATGTCTCATTAGGCGATTGGGCGGCACGGATGACGAGAGACCAAAATTACTCCCCAGAAAAAGCTGAAAGGAAACAAAAAAAAGCACTTAATTTGGCTAGGGTAGATTAGACAGTACGTACGTATGTACGTACTGTCAGTATGTACGTAACCTTTATTATAGTGCATGCTGCTCAGTGCATAAGTGTGCTTTGTGAACGAACGGTTGTTTTTGTTGTTGCTGCTGCTGTTGTCAAAACAATACAGCGGGCAGAGAAACAACACAGAGAATGGGAGTATAAAGTTGGCCAGTGCAGCTGTGGCCAGAGCATTGGGTAAGAGAGAAAGTCACCGGACAGTCAAAATCTGGGGTTGACGACGCCTTCAACTTTCCACACGAGCTCCTTATCACGTCATGGATGCCGACAACGTCTGCTGAAGAATAATACTTTATCAATCGAGATTCAATATAATATACTCAGAAATAAGCAAAAACTAATCCTCATAGCATTTATGGTATTCGCTGCTACAGAAAAACGAAATACGTGCCGTGAAATGCCTGACCTATCGATGTCATCGGCACCACGCATAGCCCGCGAAATTCGATTGGCGAAGTTTAGCCTACAACATTCTCACCACCAATACATGGCCTTTCTTCGTGAAGGTCATGCAAATAACGCATTACAAGACTACTCTGGCAGCCTCAACTGCGTTATCCTTTAAATGTCGTGTTCCGTTAAGAGAAAATCAGCAGTGCTTGCGGGAATCGCGAGGAGGAATAACCAAACGGGATCTCTTCACACTTATGCAGGGTGTTTCACGTAACTTAAACCAAGAATACAAAAAAAAATCGGGTAACTGCAGCTGGGTGAAATCAACGACACATGCTTTGCCGTCATGTGGCGCTCCTCAAAATATCTTTTTTAATATTTCGCTTGATTAGTTAATGAGCTAAGATAATTTATTTAAAAAAATTTGTATTCACCTTAGGGCGGAGCATGTTACGTTGTATAGGGGGTTCAGGAATGACTAATCCAATTTTGTTGTGGCAATGTACGTGCTGCATGGTGATATTTTAGGCGTTTAAGGAAAGCTTACAAAATGTGAAATAGAGCCACGTGCCTGCGCTCATGCGCTATCGTATTGCAGCGCTCTCAACCGTGCTTATAGCTTATGGCTTATCAGGGATGACGGTTCTTCCTTTCCGTGTGCCACCATCAAAGATGCTGACGCACTGTGAAGCCGATGCCTACCGCTGCGGCCGCTCTCTTCGCCACGGTCCGCACGCACGGTTCTTTCGCACGAAACGCGTTTGAGAGCGCTGCAATACGATAGCGCATGAGCGCAGTCACGTGGTTTTATTTCATAACCCCCCCCCCCCCCTTTGCGGGCTTTCGTTAAACGCCAAAAAAGTCACCACGCAGCGCGTATGTTACCACAAGAAATTGTATCGGTCCTTTCTGAATCACCTCTACAACGTAACGAAGCACACTTGGCCCTAACGTGAATAATAATTTTTTTGCATAATTGACTTTAGTTAACTAAATAATTAAGCGGAACATAAAAAACGATACTCCAAGGACGGCAAATCATATCAAATCTCCACATAATGGCAAATCATATGTCGTTGGTTTCAATCAGCTGCGGTTAAATAATTTTTAAGTCCTTGGTTCAAGTTACGTGAAACACCCTGTATCCCTTTTTAAATTGCCACATTTGAACACCTTGAACTTTGTTACTCTTATACGAATATCCATATGGAGTACTACATAGTGATAGGGTTATGAATTGTTACTTTCTTTTTACCACTGTTTAAGGCGTACTCCGCACAGTGGACGAATTCACTATTCAGTGCACGTACGACACTAAGGCAGTCGCACGAATAACAGTCGAACAGATTTAAAACGAAGTGCTTGAGGCCTCCAAAATCATTCGTTATACAGGTCACCTTGTTGTAAAAGTCGCGCACCGCACAGCCTCACCGTGAAAACGAAACAGAATTATTCCTTCGTTATACAGGCCCTTTCGATGTAGAGGCGTTTGTTGCATATGCGTTCGACTTTATGTTGCACATCTTGGTCACCAGAAGACCGCTTGTTCTCAGTTGTGTTCCCGTACCGTGTGGCGGAGAAATAGACGTTAACGCCCATGCAAAAGGCACCCAGCGCCCAGTGTATCCGTATGCATCCTAACTTGTTATTTTCTTGATGTTAAGTCTATACGAGTAACACAAATTGAAAACAGGTTGCAAACATTATTTTGCTATAGCTCACAGTGCTCGAATGCAGTGGGAAGGTGAGAGTGGGAAAGTGGGAGGTTGGGCGAAAACTCGCATGGCCAGTAGCATGTTGCAAAAAGTGAAAAATGAAGGTCAGTGACCAAGTAAACAATCTTACTTTGTCAGCGACCTTAATTGTTCACTTTTTGTAAAGCGGTAGTAGTTGGGGCAGGGGGAGGATCGGCTGCTACGCGTTGCGAGAGATCATCTGTAGTTGACACCGTAGCTGTCTCGCTAGTCTATTCCGTGACATAAGTAAAGACTGGTCTCCGAAATTGGGTGGTTGCCGATCTAGGAAGACATGAGAGGAGCCATCAAGACTTTGTATTCGGTTACCAGGTGACTTTAGCTTTACACCTAAGTACCGACCTTAGCTTCGGGCCATATGAAGAAAACAAACGCATTCAGTGTGACTTTTGGCTGATCATCCAATATCGCTATAAAATAAATACGTTTTTACAGCATTCATATATGCGACGCTTTTACACGCGGTTAACATTTCAGAGGAGTAGCCGGAGCCGCCTGCAGCAACGCGAGCGCCAGCTAAAACAAAGTTCATAAAAAAATGCAGCATATCCAACGAGTCGGGACCTATATACAGCGAAGCTTTTGGTGGGGGCATAGAATCGAAACATGAGTGCACGCATGCACGCACTCAAACACACAAATTATGCCGAGCCTTTTGTTAAGCGGAATTACTGACTAATAGCAAGTACGACGGGCGCCTTGAACGCATCATGCGTATATGTGCGTAGGGCAATTCGAATACATTCTATCAACAAGAGGCATCTACTTCATTACAGTGCAGCAGCGGCTGCGCGAAGGCGAGTTTTCAGGCTCCTTTTTTCTTTCCCGCGCATGGCCAGCACCGCTACTGCCGCAGATGCGCGGATGCAAGCGCGTTATGGTGGTGGTGCAAAGACCCTAGTGATTCGCGCGGAGCGCTACTCCACTGGGATTGGTTGACCTATTCGGCAAGAGAACAGCCACACTGCAGCCACATTCACGAAACCCGGCGAGGTTTGCAAAGAAAATCTTCCCTGTTAAAACAACTTTCCTACTGCTTTTCTTCTCCATACACTGCTGGACAACCGAAACCTAAAAAAAAGGGGGCGGTGGAACACAAGGGTTGATTAGGTTCATCCAGATCTGAGAATACTTACATATCAAGGCCACACGGAAGTACATGCAACCACCGACATGCATGAGGTGGAAGCCGCGCAGAAACGCGTGCAAAAGGCCTGCGCAAATGATACGAGCAGTTGAATCGGTACATTTGGACGACATACATGCATATATCATTGCTCACGACTTTAAAGCGTGGCGGAAACGACAACTATGACTACGCCTCGATTTCCATTGCTACATGCTCAGGCTTTAGCACCACTTCGTACCTTGTAACCAAAATAATTACAGGGGGAGAGAGGCTGGCTAAGTTGAACGTGCAGCCGTAGCCTATGGGCTGTGTGGTGCAGCTAACTATTGCCTTGTGAGTATCGTTCACTTCGTTCGCTTCGTAGGTTGTTTTGGTATCACGTTTTTGTTGTCTGGCGAGAACGCACTCACGATATCAGATTACACATGGTTCTTGAACGTAGTAGTACATTCCAAAAAGATGGGAACATCGCATATCATTGTGTTGGTGAGCTAATACATTATTGTGGCACGCACACTAAGACAATTCGCACACTTGAGAGCTTTTTTATTTGTTTTATAATTCACTCCTGACACCTATAGAAAAGGGCGTTTGAGTGAAGTAGTACGCCCATATGAAAGAAATTTTTTTAAGCGTGAGCATATATGCCACCACTTTGAAGATTTGCGATGCGGGTGTATGAAGCTCGGCGATAAAAGCTGGCACAGCGCCAAAAATGAGGCTAGCGGCACAGCTGTTACGCCGGATGATGGACGACCTACACATGGATGTACCCGATGTTGAGCTATATGCTTATTATTTCGATAGCAATCACATGGACACTCCCGGCGAATTTCAGCCGTCGCCGTCACCGTGATGCTCCGTATAAAGTCCAAGGTTGATAACATTTTCAACGCGTGGCGCGTGCTGTATGTAGGAGTGAAAGCGTGCACGGGTGAGCCGGCGACGGCTGATAAATCTAGCGCGCGCAAGGGAGGAAAGCGGAGAGGAAGCGCAGTCTTCCGTGGCGCGCAAAGCATCAGGAGAAGGGAAGGGAGGGGGGGGGGGGGCGTTCTACTTTGGCGGCTGCTGCGTATGGTGCGGCCGCGTGGGAACTAGCTTAAAAGCGATTTGCAATGGGGAGAGAGGGACCTAGTGCTGAAATCTTTGTGTGCACTGTATTTTTGCCGCTTAGTTGGCGTTGAAGCGAGAAGTAGCATAAAGGTCAATTCGCTCGCTGCTGCTGCCGCGCTTCCTTACTCCAGCGTTTTGAAAGCGAGTTTCCGTGGTCATCGAGTGAGATGCGTTCATATTTGCTTGTGTGCACATGACACCATTCTTGTTGATTTAGTTAGTAAGCGAATGTTTACAAGTTTTTACGGCTGGTAAAGCTACTATCTTTACTTCATATAGCTGTCTATAATTTGTTACGCGACCAACACTTTGCCTTCAGGGCGAAACTGCGACATTTTTACCAGACCACAAGAATCCTCTGGGAGGTCAACTGTTCCAACATACCGCCGGAAGTCACATTACGTATCACTTAATATAGAGACTTTCTCAAAAAATAATAGCATGATTTTGTGAGCTATCTTCTCCACTCTACTTCTCTACTAAATACGGCACTATTGCTACGACACGATAGCTAAACGCCGCGAGAACGACAGGACACAAGACAAGGCGCAGATGAGAGAAGTGTCGATCTCAAGTGGATTTTTATTACAGACGAATAACTACGTTAAGCATTTGTGAACGAAAGAAAGAGAAAAGAAAGGACCTTTACACTAAACGCACCTGCAGGCGTAGGAAGGAGTGGTTTGGGCGCGATGAAATACGCGATTTTCCAAGCGAGGAAATATTGTTATTGAATATAAACTTACCAAGCACTATGGCATGTGCCGTTCTTCCTATTATTCCTGGTTTTGGGGCGCTCTTATATATCGAAATAAAAAGTTATCAAGGTTGTCTAGCTCATCTGATACTCTTTTTCTTAATTTCAAGTGATTCAAGCCTCTTCCTAGTCATTTCACTGGTTGTGTTTGGACAATGATTTGGACATACACATAGTGGCTGCGTTTACTCGGCTCGGTAGGTCTAAGCACTCCTGAAATTTTTGTGGTTATGTTTAACCTGTTTTAAACACAGGAGCTGCTACTGAGCGCTATAGCATTGTACGCCGCATTATTTTCCCGTGCTGCCCATGTTAACTCCTAAGTGAGCTTCCATTTCATGTAATTTATTTATTTTCTGAAAGTGCCCAAGAACAGCTCCACGTCTTAATATTGGTGAAATTGCGTTACACAAAGAACTGAAAACAGAAAAAAAACCAAACATAAAATCTAAAAAAAAGAACAACGGTACAAATTCAACAAAATATTAAATTAATCGATGATAGAAGTCTGGTAATGAGCAAATAGTAGAGCTCAAAATATCAAGATCACGACGCAAGGTATTTTGTTGTGTTACAAGACGTATTATAGCGTTAGAGGTGCAAGATGAATTCACTTAGAAAATGCTGGGATTACGCAAGTTTGGGTGAGGCACGCAGAACGTTACAACTGACAGTAACTGCGAACAGAAGAAGTGGTTTTGAATTAGTTTCCACAAGAATAAGTAATCACGATTTTTTCGCCCTAATTCTAGAGCTCTAATATTTAAACATGCACAGTACACGGTCATAGGCACAAAATACACAGCGTCCCAGAAATCGATCCCTACAGGATACGAATAAAACTTCGCTGAACACATCTAATTTTTGCCGCATTAGTCACATTAATGCTGCTGATTATAATATATATAAGAGGCGCAGGAGTCCCGGCGAGCTCCTCTTAGTTTTACCATATTATGCATCGTTATTAACAGCCAAGTCTGAAAACAATCTGCTGGTACCAACAGCTGTTGCTCACCGGGAACGAGAATGTCTCCGAAGCCGAGAAGCGAGTAGGTATTGAGACACGCGGAGATGTCTTGGTTTCCGAATCGCGGCACCCGCATCACCATCGGAGTCTGCTCCTTCGAGCCCCCGCCGCGGGCCACTTCAACCACGATACTGTCGCCTTTCTGCGGGCGAATGATTGTAGATATTGTTAAGTATATGAATTTTCATGACGAAATGGGGCTAGAAACGAGGGTACAAGATATTCCATGACAGCTTGAGGCGTCATCGAACGCACAAGTGGAAGCTGAATATGCGAAAGGTTACTGAGTCACCAAACCTATCAACATATGAGGCGTAGTACAGGTTTAACAAAGGTTCCTGGCGATAGCTCTGTAATAAAGAAGAATAGTTATGTTCCAGTGACTACTTGGAGCGTATTAAGGTCCCTAAACATTATCCCAAAGGTTCATAAAAAAGGGGAGGCTAAAAATAAATTAAAGTGCCGAACTTGCAGCTCAATCTCGGTAAAAAAAAAAAAAAAACATGTGAGCTTTATCCATCACAACATGTAAAATGAGTATAATGCACATGAATATGTAAATTATATTACATAGCATATTATTACTGTACATTTGTACACTTAATCACTCTATGAGCTTCTTAGAATTTCGTGATCTGTTGGAAGAAAAAAATTGTCGTTATAAGCAGAAAGGTATTTCCCTACAGTCACTAGAACTTCTTTGAACTTCTTTTACATGCGCTAACTATGGTTAACGTTTAATATGTCGCGATTCTCTAAAAAGTTTTTCGAGTTCTTTCCCTATGTGTCTTCTATACCTTCAATTTATATCTACTTTCTCACTCTTAAGGTGCAGGCATGAGATATTTTCGAATATTTATTGTTTTGCAATAAATGAAGGTCCTGGAGTCGAACCCGTAGAAAAGAATGGCAATAAGCCTCAGCGCGCCGTAAATAATTTCATGCAATGTAATGTAACAGCTGTTCTACACTCAGTATTGGTTTCGTTTCCTAGGAATATACTGTATTTGACGTCACAACATGGTATCCTTCTTGGAAACGAAACATAAGCTGGCTACAGAGAAAGCTATTATATTGTTACGGTGCATTCGGACAGAACCGTGCGCGCAAGAGGGAAACAAAGAGGGAGTGGTAGACTGTTTCCTCGAGCTGTGACATTTGTACCAGCCTGCGCGATTACCATTAACTTTTCCCCGTGTAAATAGTTGTAAATACATCTGTGCATCGGGCTTCCTCTTCGTAACGTTTAGTGGAGGTTACGAACATTTACTAATGGCACTTTGAGGCTTGTCACTATTTTTCCAACGGTCTTCATCTAATGAAAAAAAGAATGAATAGTAGAAAGTATTGTGTCAGTATACCATTTAACATTTTCTCCTCCGTCTCCCCTCCCTTCCTCGACTGCTAGCTGCTGCTCACGCGTCTACCAACGTCATTAATCTATCGAAGGGGTCTAGTTGGTTGACCTTCAAAGTGAGCACTTGCGTTGAAGAAAACTTGAGTCTAAAGCCACAAGATGCAAAAGAAAAACACGACGACTGGTGGAAGTAGTCGCGCCATTTCGACCAGCCAGGGCTCTTTTACCGCACTCCTGACGGGCACAAGAAATTCTCGCCCCCCATAGGAATGCTGCCGCATCA